>NC_053427.1:17254455-17328549 GCF_007990345.1 Gossypium hirsutum | reverse complement strand
TTCTTGGCCGAATTTCCAACTCAAATCCTAAGTCTAATCTATAGGATGAGTAGAATTTGAACTAACCATCTCAACATGCATAGATTTTCAAGATATTCAATCATACCATTCTAGCCATTTCCAAGCAATCCAATACCAAATTCTTTTCTCTCACTCCGGCAATACAAAAATGAAACTCCTCTTCCCCTTATTTTATTCATCTCTTCCTTTTTAATTCCTTTCTTTAATTTATTTAATTTACTTACCAATATTAATAATAAACACATAAATTGGAGGAATGGAGTCATGCTTGGCCGGCCACTTATCAAGAATTGGGCACTTTGACATGCAAACCAAATTTCCTATTTTTACTATTTGGTCCTTACTTATTTACCTATCAAAATTTTCTAAGTCTCTCAACTAGATCCTTCAAGCAAATTCACATTCCTAATACAAAATTAAAACATCAAATTTCACACAAGTATATCACACATATAAGATATGTAAATAAATTTTAACTAAATTTTATGAAGTGGTTTTGTGGTCCCGAAACCACTTCCCGACTAGGGTCATTTGGCTGTTACAACTCTCCCCCACTCAGAAATTTCGTCCCCGAAAATCTTACCGGTAAATAGGTTTGGGTATCGTTTTTCATCGAGCTCTCGGTTTCCCAAGTAGCTTCTCGATCCCGTGTTTGAGCCATAACACCTTTACTAACGAACCCTTTTGTTTCACAACCCCTTCACTTCACGAGCTAGGATACGCATCGGCTCTTCTTCATAACTCATATCAGCCTGAATTTCAACCTCCGACGGACTAATTATGTGCGAAGGATCAGATCTATAGCGCCGAAGCATCGAACATGAAGACGTCGTGAATCTTTTCAAGTTCGGGGGGTAAATCAATCGATACGCACTGGACCGACTCGTTCGGATATTTCGTATGGCCCAATGAATCTCGGACTCAACTTGCCCTTTCGGCCAAATCTGAGTACCTTTTTCCAAGGCGAAACTTTAAGAAACACTTTATCTCCCACCTGATATTCAATGTCTTTTCGTTTCAAATCCGCATACGATTTCTGACGATCCGTGGCTGCCTTTAGACTTTCACGGATTACCCTTACTTTCTGTTCGACATCTTTAATCAAATCGACTCCGAAATTTTACTTTCACCGAGCTCGGTCCAAACAATGGTGTACGGCATTTACGACCGTACAAGCCTCGTAAGGTGCCATCTTAATACTTGATTGAAAACTATTGTTGTAAGCGAATTCAATCAAAGGTAAATACCGTTCCATGAACCATAAACTCTAGGATGCAACATCTCAACATATCCTCAAGTATCTGAATTATCCGCTCGGATTGACCATCGGTTTGTGGATGAAAGCGGTGCTAAAATGCAGCTTGGTACCCAAAGCTCCTTGCAATTTCTTCCAAATCGCGAGGTGAATCTCGGATCTCTATCCAACACGATAGAAATAGGTACTCCATGTAATCTCACAATCTGAGAAACATACAATTCGGCTAGTTTATCCAATGAAAAATCCGTACGCACGGGGATAAAGTGAGCCACTTAGTCAGTCTATCACAACAACCAAATCGCATCCTTCTTACTTGTTGACATGGTAGTCCGGACACAAAGTCCATTGTGACTCGATCCCATTTCCACTCGGGTATCATGATCGGCTGAGTAATCCTGAAGGCATTGATGTTCCGCTTTCACTTGTTGACATATTAAACACCTTAAAACAAATTCAGAAATGTCTCGTTTCATGCCCGGCCACCAAATTGACGTTTCAGATCGTTGTACATTTTAGTACTACCGGGTGGATAGACATTCGGCACTATGAGCCTCATTAAAATCATCGAATAAGTTCTGAATTCCTTGGAACACAAACGACTTCTGAACCTCAAACAATCATCATCATCATTTGAAACTTCGATTCCTTGTTCGGAACACACTCAGCCCGTTTGCAACCAATTCATCATCAACTTTCTGGGCTTCACGAATTTGATGAATCAATAATGGTTTGGCTTTTAATTCAGCTACTAACATTGTCGGGTAGAACAGACAAGTACACATTCATCGCTCGTAAAGCAACAGCGATTCCGGCTTAAGCGTCCGCAACCACATTAGCCTTTCCGGGTGGTAATATGACAGCTCGTAATCTTTCACACTCAAGCCAACGTCTTTGTCGCAGATTTAAGTCTCTTTGAGTCATCAATATTTGAGGCTTTGTGATCCGAAATACATGGCACTTTCGCCAAACAAGTAATGTCGCCATATTTCAAGCGAATCGATGCGGCTAGTTCGAGATCATGGTTGGATAATTCTCTCGTGTGGCTTCATTGTCTCGACGCATAGGCCAACTCGGCCTTCTTGCATCAATACGCAACCCAACCCGAGTAGGGATGCGTCACTATATATGACAAACTCCTTGCCTGATTCGGGTTGCACTAAAATTGGAGCTTCAGTCAAATGAGTTTTCAGTTGATCGAAGCTTTTCTGACATTTCTCCGTCCATTCGAACTTAGCATCCTTTTGAAGTAGCTTCGTCATTGGTGTGGCTATCATCGAGAAACCTTTTACAAATCGTCGGTAATAACCGGCGAGCCCCAGGAAGCTCCGAACTTCGATAACATTTCTCGGAGGCTTCCAGTTAAGTATGGCTGAAATTTTGCTCGGGTCAACTCGAATACCCGATGCGGATACCACATGACCCAAGAAGCTAACCTCTCTTAACCAGAACTCACACTTACTGAACTTAGCATATAACTGCTTATCCCACAAAATTTGCAACACTAGCCTCAGATGCTCAGTATGTTCGGTCTCATCTCTTGAATAGACCAAGATGTCATCAATGAACACAACTACGAACCGATCCAAATATGGTCTGAAGATCCGATTCATCAAATCCATAAACATCGCAGGGGCATTAGTGAGCCCAAACGGCATCACTAAGAACTCGTAGTGACCGTACCTCGTTCTGAAAGCAGTTTTGGGTACGTCCGAATCTCGAATCCGCAACTGATAATAACCCGATCTCAAATCTATCTTTGAAAACACTGATGCTCCCTTTAATTGATCAAACAAATCATCAATACGCGGTAACGGATACTTATTCTTTATCGTCACTTTATTTAGTTGACGATAGTCAATGCACAACCTCATGGTCCCGTCCTTCTTCTTCACGAATAATACTGGTGCACCCCAAGGTGAGAAACTTGGTCGAGCGAAACCTCTATCCGTCAATTCTTGCAACTGAGCTTTCAACTCTTTTAACTCGGTTAGTGCCATACAATACGGAGCTATCGAAATTGGCGTAGTTCCAGGTACAAGCTCAATACCAAACTCTATCTCCCGAACAGGTGGCAAACCCGGTAACTCTTCAGGAAAAACATCCGGGTATTCACAAACCACCGGCACAGATTCGGGTTTCTTTTCTAACTCTTTGTCATCAAGTACATACGCAAGGTATGCTTCGCACCCTTTTCTCACATATTTCTGGGCCAACATTGCTGATATTACAGCTGGCAACCCCCTTAAGTCCGCAGACTCAACTCGGATTATCTCGTTATTTGCGCACCTCAAATCAATAGTCTTGCTTTTGCAATTTACAACCGCATCATGCGCGGTCAGCCAATCCAAACCAAGAATAACATCAAATTCATCAAACGGAAAAAGCATCAAGTCCGCCGAAAAACAAGAACCTCGAATTACTAGGGGACATCTCTTACACACTTTGTCGACAAGCACGTAACGACCCAAGGGATTTGACACCCGAATTACGAACTCAGTAGACTCAACAGGTAGAGTCTTACTGGATGCTAAGGTTTCACATACATATGAATGAGTAGAGCCAGGGTCAATCAATGCAATCACATTAGTATCAAAGAGAGTGAAGGTACCAGTGATGACGTCAGGGGAGGTTGCCTCCTCTCGTGCGCGGATGGCATATGCTCTAGCAGGAGTGCGGTTCTCGGCTCGAACAGCCGTATCAGAGGCCCCTCTCTGACTACCACCCCTACCTCTTAAAATTCTCGGTGGTCTACCTCTAGTTGTCACTCCACTAGGTCTTGCACCTTGAATCTTATTCTTCTCATCAAGCTCCGTGCAATCTCTAATGAAGTGGTCCTTCGAACCGCATCCGTAACAGGTCCTGTTAGTAGACTTACCCCAACATTCACCTAGGTGTCGTCTTCCGCATTGGGGACATTCAGGTTTCTCTTGACGATTATTGCCCACACTAGCTACCGAAGTAGCTCGGGAGCCCGTCGATGGTCTTGCTCTGATGGAAATTCCCGCAGTCGTCCTCGACTTATTAGTGTCCTCCCTGAACTTCTTTACAGCTGAGAACGGAGCTTTACCCGTCGATCTTTTACGATAGTCTCTAGCTTCAAATTCAGCCTTCTTCTTCTCCTTTCCAAGTTCTTCCGCCTTGCAGGCTCGTTCGACTAGTGTTACGAATTCTTTTATTTCCAAAATACCCATTAGTAGCTTTAAATCTTCATTCAATCCTTCTTCGAATCTTTTGCACATAGCAACCTCATCAGCTACACACTCCCGGGCATACCTACTGAGTCTCACGAATTCATGTTCGTATTCAGATACTGTCATACGGCCTTGCTTGAGTTCCAAGAATTCCTTACGCTTTTGATCAATGAACCGTTGGCTAATATATTTCTTTCGGAATTCCGTCTGAAAGAAGTCCCAAGTTACTCGTTCGTTCGGGACTATGGAAATCAAGGTCCTCCACCAATAGTAGGCTGAGTCTCGCAACAAAGATACAGCACACTTTAGACATTCATCAGGTGTGCATGACAATTCATCGAACACCCGAATGGTGTTATCAAGCCAGAACTCGGCCCTTTCGGCATCATCAGTAACTATGGCCTTGAACTCCTCAGCCCCGCGCTTCCTAATCAAGTCTACAGGTGGCTTACTCAGCCTCACAGGATCAGTGACTGATGGCATTACGGGCTCTTGGGGTGGATTATTCAAATTCGGGAATTGTTGGACAGCCGGATTGGTTCGGGCATATTGCGCGACCCACTCATTCATCATGGTAAAGAAGGCTTGTTTAGCCCCCTCACCTTGATTATTCGCAGATGACTGAGGTTCAACAGGCGGCGTCCCTTGTGCAGGAGCAGCCGCTACGCTCTCAACGTCATCCGCTAAGGTTCCTTCTACACCGGGGTCCATTTACTAATCAAAACAAAAACATTTTAACCGTCAGAAGTCATCACACATTTAAACATTCACATTAAGGCATGTATAGCTAGACTCATACGCACTATGGTAGTCCTAGAACCGACTAAACCATAGCTCTGATACCAATCAAATGTAACACCCCGAACCCGAGACCGTCGCCGGAATCGAACACGAGGTGTTAACAGACTTCAAACCACTTATTAAAATTTTTCCAGACAAGCTGTCAATCTGTGTACTAGTCGCTTTAAAAATCATATCTCGAGCTCTGGAACTCGAAATCCAGTTCCGTGAATTTTCCCTGAAACTAGACTCATATTCCCATCTACATATTTTTTTCTAGAATTTTTGGTCGGGCCAATTAGTACAGTTTATTAGTCAAAGTCTCCCATGTTACTGGGGTCGACTACACTGACCTTTGCGCATTACGACCTGGATATCTCCCTGTACAGAACTTCCATACTGATGCCGTTTGTTTCTATAGAAACTAGACTCAGAGAGGAATCTATACATATATGGTATGACTCCTAATTATCTCTTGTTAATTTATAATGAATTTCCAAAGTCGGAGCAGGGAATCCAGAAACCGTTCTGGCCCTGTCCCACGAGAACCTGATTATCTCTTAACATACTGTCCATATGATCTTTTCGTTACTTCTATATGAAAATAGACTCATCTAACTTCGATTACATAATTTATTCATCAATTAATTCCACTCCTACTATTTTTAGTGATTTTTCAATCTCATGTCACTGCTGCTGCCAGCATCTGTTACTAAAGCAACTATGCCCACTTCGTGTTTACTCCTTGATCTAACTAATAATTCATCATGCATATCACAAATTATGATCATGACTAACCATGCCAAAGGCTAATCATTGTCAAACTTCCCCCTACTACACTATTGCCATATCATAAAATTTAACACCAAAATAATCAACCATGACGTATGGCATAAAAAGGTCGAATTATCAAGATTTGCGACCTAACGTTATGAATCCAAACCCAACCGAACATTTATGCCATTTTTGCATGGCTAAAAGATTACATACCAAAGTTCAAACACAACATAATAGCCTATACATGCCGAAATGTTCTCCTAAGCCAACTAAGAAGAAAGTACCAAAACTTGCTATCCGGTGTGATGACTTCGATGACGGCCCGACCACGCAAAAAGAGACGAGTCCAAGAAACCTAGAATAGGTGACAAGGAAACACCGAGTGAGTTTATAACTCAGTAAGTCATAAGCAATACACTACCATCCATTAATAACATTATCACAAGAGGAAACAAAATGGAACGAGGCTAGTTACTCCATCCATACCGAACCATACCATAGTTCCTCCGACCTATCGGATCAATCTCATACCAAATCATGCATTCACATTCCATATACTCATCAATAGAATATTCAAGGCATTTTCATAAATCATTTTATTTTCGTTACAATCATACAACTAAACGGCCTTCCACCCATTCCACGATAATCTTATGTACGTGACTTCAAGTATATTTGTCACATAGGTTCAACTTACCAAGCTCAACTCCAAATATAAACATAGCACCTATTAGCCATGAACTCAAGATACTTACCCGATCCGCTGTCCGTGATCGACTCAATAGTGTCGCACACTTAGTGTCCATAATAATTCAAGAATATATATTAAGTCCGCACACTCAGTGCTATATAATCAACTCGCACACTTAGTGCTACATAGTCAAACTCGCACACTTAGTGCTACATAGTCAATTCGCACACTTAGTGCTGCACAATTTAAACCCGCACACGTAGCGCCAATCTCATGGTCATAAATGTTTATACCCGCACATTTAGTGCCGAGATCAACAACTCAATACATCTCACCTCTTTTCTTTTCATTCAACACTTTCATCATCACATACGTACATGCATATATATATATTTATTCATTCCATTCAGCATCATTACATAAACGTTATGACCATTTGAATTAATACCAACTATATGCTTAATGACTTACCTTGTGTTGGGTAAGACGGTTCCAACTCGGTTACTCGATGATCTTTTCTTTGCCCTTGCTTGCCTCTCCACCTTTAGCTTCTTGAGCTAAATCGATAAATTAACTAGTTTAACCATCTTGCTAAACATTCATACTTCAATTACACATGCATATGTATGTTTGTATATTCGGCAATGACAATGGTAATTTAGCAAACCTTAATTTAATTTATAATTGTTCATAACACATTTAAAGCATCCACTCCATTCCATCATTTTAAAGCACATACATTACTCAATATTATCCAAGTTCACATTCGGCATTTTCATAAATACACATGCCGATTTCATTCACTCATCTCTAATGTTAATTAAGAAATGCCGAATGTCACCAACTAAATGGCATACACACACACCCACATGCATAAAAGTCATCCACACCTCCTATAGCTCATTCGGCATTCACCTTTGCTAGTTTTTCCCATTCTTTTGTCGGTTATATATACATAGTCCTAAGGTAGTATCACGAATGGGCTTACATATATATGTATATATATATATATATAGCCGAATATGCAAAGCTTAAACTCAACATCACATAAGCTCCTAAGTGATGGCCGAATATGTATATCTATATATATTCATCAACTATACTATTACCTTTAATTTATCTAATCACACAATTTCATCTCATGAACACTTGACCCATTTCTCACAAAAATGAAACAACAACTAAAATGAACATCCCATTTTACCCATATGGCCGATTACTTCATTAGTTACCAAGCTAACAATTCAACAATTTCAACCTCATTACAACCTCTACCTATCCAATATAACATGAACACAATCCTCCACCCCTAAATTAGATTCGGCAATTACTTAACCCATTTTAACCTCAACTTTCAAGTTAAAAGCAATTAACCACTCACCATATCCTACATTACTATCCATTTTAATGACATTAACACATCTACTAAGAGTTTCAAGCTTCTTGGCCGAATTTCAACCTCAAAATCCTAAGTCTAATCTATAGGATGAGTAGAATTTGAACTAACCATCTCAAACATGCATAGATTTTCAAGAATCATTCAATACATACCTCATTCTAGCCATCTTCCAAGCCAAAATCCAATAACCAAATCTCCCTTCCTTCTCCTCACTCACGGCAATAGCCAAAAAAAAAAGATGAACACTCCCTCTTCCCTCCTTATTTTATTCATCTCTTCCTTTTTAATTCCTTTCTTTAATTTATTTTAATTTACTTACCAATATTAAATAATAAACAACATAAACTTGGAGGAATGGAGTCATGCTTGGCCGGCCACTTATCAAGAATTGTACACTTTGACATGCAAACCCAAACTTTCCTATTTTAATACTATTTGGTCCTTACTTATTTACCTATCAAAATTTTCTAAGTCTCTCAACTAGATCCTTTCAAGCAAAATTCACATTCCTAATACAAAAATTAAAACATCAAATTTTCACACAAGTACTATCACACATATAAGATATGTAAATAAAATTTTAACTAAATTTTATGACTCGGTTTTGTGGTCCCGAAACCACTTCCCGACTAGGGTCAATTTTGGGCTGTTACACAACATACTTGTAGTGCTGCTTCCTTTTCAACATGTTGATTGGCACCTCGTCTTTCTCATCATCTGATTTTTTGAGATCATCAATCAGCTTTTTGATCTCATGATCTTATTGTGTCATTGGCATGCTCGATTGAGGTGTGATAGCTATAGTAACATTACCAAATGATGCAAAAGTTAGGTTTGCTTCTTGTCCATCATGGTTAGTCTCAATACTCACTAATTCAATCTTCTCCTCATCTCAGTCTGGTCCTTTTGTGGCCTTCTCCTCAGTGGCAGGATTCATCTCAACGGGCTCTACGTCACTAACCCCTTTCCCTCCCGCAATTATTAAACAAATGAAATGAAATAACTAAGAGAAATTTAAATAAAAAAATGAAATAAAAATAAATTTTTTTTTTAAAATGTTAAAGTTAAACAACTCGAAGATCAATGGACTACTTGTCTCGCCTACATGAACACCTCAGTATTGCTTCAAGCGTTGTCTATTAACTTTAAACGTGTCCCTCGTTTTTATGTCCTTGACATCAATAGCTCCATGCGGATAGACATGAGCTACCAAGCATTGTTCATCAAAATTGAAAGGTCTATTTTGCTCCGGGTAAAATGCACGAGGGTCTTCGCTCAAATGAATCTTCATCACTATCAGAATTGTTGTGGCAAAATCTCATGAATTCTTCCTCCACTATTCCTCCTATCAAGTCAATGGCACAACATTCTTCATTCTCATCAGCACATTTCAACACATTAAATACATTGACCATGACCTTCTGATCATTCATCCTCATGGTCAGTTTACCTTTCTGCACATCAATCAAAGTCTTACCTGTAGCAAGAAAAGGTCTTCCAAGAATAATTGGCACATCTTTGTCAGCTTCACAATATAAAATAAAGAAATCTGCTGAAAAATAAACTTATCTACTCTTACCAGTACGTTTTCAATTTTACCTTCCGAATGTCCGTAGAATCGATCAGCTAGTTGCAATGTAACCATAATAGGTCTTGCCTTCCCAATTCCTAGCTTCCTGAAAATAGACAAAGACATTAGATTTATACTCGCTCCTAAATCACATAATGCCTTACCAACATAACAATTTCCAATTGAACATGGGATAGTGAAACTCCCTAGGTCCTTCAACTTTAGAGGTAACTTATTCATCAACATTGTTGTGCACCCTTCAGTGAGAGCAACAGTCTCAAATTCTTTTAGTCTGTACTTCTTTGACAGCACATTTTTCATAAATTTCACATAATCGAGCATCTGCGCCAAACCTTCTAGTAGCGGTACGTTGCTGTGGAGTTGCTTAAAGACCTCCAAAAATCTTTTGAATTGGACATCCTGTTTAGAATTATGGAATCACTGAGGAAAAGGTCGAGGTGGTCGTCCTTTAGGTTGCTAATATTTTTTTGCTGTGGCATTTTTGTTGGCAACACGATTTGATTCTGGTGTAACAATCTTTTGCTTAGCCTTTTCAGTTGCAGTGTACTTTTCAGATGGCTCTGAGATCTTCACATGGTAGTTATTTGAGTTATCTTCTCCTACCGTGGTATCTTGAGAAACGTCATTCAATAGAGTTCCACTTTTGAGAGTGATCACTTTGAAATGCTTTTTCCCTTGTGATCATGAATTCTTAGTATCACTTGGAAAAGCTCCTTGTGGCCTCGAATTTAGAGCATTTGCTATCTGCCCCACTTGATTCTCAAGAGCTCTAATACAGCTTGACTTTGGATCACGACATCATTTTTGTCCATATATTCCTTCAACAAAGCTTTCATATATGAAGAAGATGATGTTGAACTTTTTTGAACATTTTGTCGTGGCATGGGTTGATTGTAACGAAGTGGTACATTTGTGGCATTCTATCAAACAACATTATTGGAGTTTACCATACCTTGATCATTCCAACTAAAGTTTTGTTGTTGCTTCACCCTGGATTGTAGGTGTTTTAATATAGGTTATTGTTACAGTTGAAATTACCCATGTAATACACAGAGGCTAGGTTTGATAGGCATTCATCAAAAACATGATCTTTCCCACAATAAGCACATGATAGCTCAGTTGTTTTCTGTAAATGGAAAAATATATAGGATTTTTCCTATGTAATTTATCATCTTTTTACTTAAATTTGTTGTTAAAACTAAGTAATTGTTTAATAAATTAATGAAATATGTGAAAATATGAAATTAGGACATAGAAATTATTAAAATGTGATTTTATGCTTTATTATATAATTTCATGCAATAAATGGCTTATTTTATATAAATATGAATATATTATATTTTTAAGACATAAAGTGGGTCATGCATGATTAAATTAAATAATAAAATATAAAATTATATTTAATAATTTATTTTAAAATATTTCATTAATAATTTAGGTTTTAAATTAATTAATTAAATTAGATAAATTTTATTCTCTGGTCCTCTAACTTGTTGATTTATTCTAGACAGGTCTGATAGCTTTGCTGGATTACATAACTGTCCAAATTGGGGACCAAGTCAACCCAAAATTTGGCTACACATGGCTGTCCATGAACCACTTTTTGGTTTAATTGCACAAGGTCCTTGAAGAGTTGAAGAAATATGAGATTTACCTAAAGATTTGCACTTGATTGAGTCTCAGTCCTGAGCTGTTGTGGCATTCAAATTGACCAAATCAAGAAGAAATCAGCTCAACCTCCTCAATTTATGGTCGGCCACTCGTGGAAGATGCTTCAAAAGTTGAAAACTCCTATCTTTAGTAAACTATCCCCCTCTCCTCACCTATAAATAAGACCTCATTCTCACATTTCTAATCATCCATCATCACTCATCCCTCAATCCTCATTCATTTTCTAAGCATTATTCTTTTCTCCCTACGCCTATCATCATTTTTTCATAAAGATTTCAGCATTTGAGCCTCTTAAAGAACCCTTGGTCGGCCACCTTGGAGAGCCATCAACAAAGGAGTGAAGCAAAGGAACGAAGGAGCCTCGTTAGTCAGACACTCTAAATTAGGTTTAATCTTTCTTTTCTTTAATTTAATTTAAAGGTGTTTGCTATGTGTTCTTTGTTATTGTTTACAACAATGTCAGCTTAATTTTATTTAAGCTAGGATGATTGCTTTGATTAAATAATATTTATTAGATTCATGCTTATAATGTTTGTGCCTCAATCGATCATGTTTTTAATTAAAATGAAGTTTGTATTTCATTCATACGTGATTCAAATGCACCTGAATTAGCTGAGCGATCCTAACCAGACGTCAGCTAATGGATGCATAATTGAAATGTGCATGCTCAATTTAGATCCGAACCCAATTAAATTGTAAGTTGCATAACAGCCCTAACCAGGCTCTGTTATCTGCATAGTTTTCAGATTTGTGTGATTAAACTGTTCCAAACCTAACACGTCCCTGTTACCTCGCATGAATACTAAGAAACCCTTAGTAAATAAGGATAAGTAAAATGTGTATTTACTAATTAAAGGATTCCAAAAGGACCTAACGTGGTTTCCAAACTCATGAAAGATCGAGTTGCCATGGAATGTTTTTCCAAATATTATTAAGCATGTTGATAATAAGTTGAGTTTAATTAAAGTGATTGTCCTAGTTTATTTATGTTATAATTGTTGCAAGTTGTGTTTACTTTTGCTAAAATCTATTTCATTCATATAGTTTGTATACGTAGGTTAATTTGCATTAGGGATCATTGCATTTGGCCTAATATATTTTAACCATCACTTCTCAACTAAATTGTGTTTTTATATACCAAATTGTTAATATAGTTTTACAAATTAAGTGACTTAGCACAAATACAATCCCTGTAGAGACGATAACTTGATACATACTTATTACTTGATAACGACTATGTACACTTGCACAAACCCCAGCGTTACATTTTCATCTCCTAAACTATAGCTGGTCTCTTTAGTGTTTTGATCATATTAGCTAAAAGCGATACCTGAGCTGTTAATAAAGTGATTGCATCAAGCTCCATTATGTAAGCAACTCTTTGCTAATCCCCACTCTTGTAGTAGGGTATTGATAATCATTGTTGGCAACCCATTCCAAAATCTCATATGCTTCATTTTATGATTTATCCAGCAAAGTACCACTGGCAAATCCATCAACTATCATCCTTGTATGTGTGTTTAATCCATTGTAAAACATTTACATCTCTTTCCAGTGTTGGAAACCATGCATCGGACATTTCCTAAGTCTTGAATTACTCCCAAGCTTCATACAAGGTCTCATCCTCTAATTGCCGAAAAGATGTGATATCATTCCTTAACTTGGCACTCATATTTGGAAGATTATACCATAGCAAAAACATTTGACAAATATCATTCTAAGATGCCACCGTCCTTGGCGGCAAAGCTTTCAACCATGCTCTAGCATGATCTCTTAATGAATATGGAAACAATTTAGTCGCATGGTGTCTTGAGGAACACCCTGTTGCCTGAATAAGTCGCAAACTTCCAAGAAAAGTCTTAAATGTGGTCATGGATCTTCACTAGGCCATCCACTGAATTGTCCCACCGTTTGCAGCATCTAAAACATTACCAGTTTAAACTCAAAATGTTGAGCTTGAATGTGTGGCCTAACTATTCTTGGATTCAAATAATCCAAAATTGGCACAACATGCTCTTGAATAGGTCTGTCTCTATCATCCATCACACAAGGGATAGGCAACTCAACATCCCAACCATTCAGATGTAATGGATCTTCCCTATTTGGATGATTTCCAATCCTAGCCATATCTTGCAATTCTCATCTCCTTCTTCTCAAATTTTTCTCAATCTATAGGTCAAAAGGATACTCTTCATTAGTAAGAATGTATCAACTCAAGCACTAACAGCAAACCTGTAGAAGTTAAAAACAACAAAGTTTAATAACACTAATGGAATTATATAAGAAAATAACAAAACCATATTTCACCAACTTGTCGATCCTCGACAACGACACCAAAAACTTGTGGCGTGTGAATATAATATATGAATATGCAAGTGTACACATCGAATCAAGTAATAAAGTAGTAAGTAAGATTCATCTTTTCAAGGGTCATTTAGGATTAATTCGGTTAAGCTATTACTATAAACTGTATGAATCAGGCTATGGCAAAACAGAATAACAATTTATAGAGGAATAATCACGTATGCAATATTAAAATCAAATAAATAACTTCAAATGTTGTGGCAAAGATACGGAGACAAAGTTGAGAGGATCTACATTGTTGAATGGAAAGGCTGGGATTACTAATATTCTTTCCTTATAACACAATAATGTCATGGCAAAATCTTAACCAATCTATTATTCAGATTAAATATAAAGTAGTATGCTTCATTCGAGAGTCAGAATTCAAGCTACCTTACCTAAGGCTTTGCATGTCTACAAGCCTTAAGAAGGATACCTAGCATTGTTTCTTCATTTCTATGTACAAAATGTAGCTCTATGGCTGGAATGCTACGAGTATTCTGTCGAATACTCACTTGTATCATTCGATCACAATCTATCTCATCTAACCTTTTCAGAATTAAATCAAGTTTATGAACATACCATACATTCATCTATCTCTAGAGACCACATGCATACATTTTAAAATAGCGCAAATTGAATGAAATAGTGAATCTAATCAGGATAATGCCTTGGTCATTAATGGAACCAAAGATTAATCCAGTAATCCCAACCCGATGAGATTAGCTCATGTGTTGGAAATTAAAATCCAAAATGAAAGTATCATTCAACAACATATTTCCACAACTAAAATTCACAGAAATCAGTTAAGTTAATGAAGGAAGAACTTCAGGAAGCTTTCACCAATCCAAGCCTCAACTCTAGTTCTACAATATCTTGCGAAGCCAAGGGTTGAATGCATCTCCTTCTTCCTTGTGTTGCTGCTCCGCTCCTTAGCTAATACCCTCTTTCTTTGTGTCTATAAATCTCCCACGAGAAATTGTGTGAAAGGAAAAACTGCCTCATTCCTCTCTTTCTCTTTCTACTTTTTATAGGGGTAATCTCCCTCTTAGCATACACTCTTTTCTTCCTCTTTTTCAGGTGGATATTTCTGGTACAAGTACAGTTGGCTGAGAGTGGCATGGATTGACAACTAAGTCAGCATCTTATTGGAATTGTCATAGCATTTGTGCTGGCAATCTATCCAACATTTTTTCATCACAAAACTTCACTCTTTCACTTCTTTTCCTCATTTCTGCACCTGTTATAAACAACACGCAATTCCTTTCCTCCCACAAATAAAAGTAACATATAGTGACATTGAAAGCACAATCTAAGCTTCATGATGTTATAAAAATACTAATATAATTTCCTAAAATGCAACTAAATTTACTCAAGTACGACTAATTAACCAACTCTAAGTCTTGAAATATAACTCTTCTCAAGAGTTATCAGATGTACTGAAAGGATGGGTTAACCAAAAATTCTTTAAAAGTGAGTTCGAAGAAATACGTTAACAAACGATATATTGAAAAGAAGAAAATTCTTTAGATTGAAATAGGAAAATAGATCAGTTGCGAAGTTTGATTGTGAGTTTTTTCAGTGCAGTAGAGATGTCCGAGGAATTATTTCGATCTAGGAAGTAATGTGTACTTGCTTTGAATATGGTTTAAGCGACGAGATCAAGTTATTGGTTGGTGTGCTGGAAATTCGAGAGGTTATAATTTTGTCAAGTCAAGTTCAGAATATGGAATAAGTATGCCATCATAAAAAATAGTATGTAACAGAAGCTTGTGAGTTCAATAAATGTATCACACCCAGAATATTTTCTACTCTTCTAGAAAAGAAAATGAATGAATCGAGTAGCTATTTTTCAACACCATCAAGGTTATTTAATAGAGATCGAATGAGACAGAATAGTTTGAGATCACTGATACCTTTTAATTTCCAATGCTATCATATTAAAATGTAAATAGATTGAACGTGGCCATTGTGGTCGGAATCACTTTGGAATGTGTCGTTTAAAAGACAATTTTTATTTTATTTGTAGATTTCCCTATTATTTTAAGAAAGATTGCCTAAATCAAATTGAGTTAAATAGAGACTGGAATATAAGACCTATTGTTGTTTCTATAATAGGCAGATGGTCAGGAAATTGAAGCACAATTAGAGTCAGTAGAAGTGGAATAAAAGACATAGCCGTTTGATTCGAAGCACAAACTTTTTCCAAAGCTTATGTGATTCGAATACGTAATGAAGCTTCAATTCTTAATGATATTACTAGTACCTTTTCTATCTCTGATGTGTATGCATTAATTGAGAACTACACATTCATACATATATGCACAACGTTAGTAACAGGAAAATTTTATTAGTTGAGTCGATTGAATGTGTTGTGGCTAATAATAAATCTTTCATATCACAGAGTCATAGTTGATTCAGTTTGAAAACTAGTGTTCATTGAAAAATTAGGGCTATAATTTTCTTATTGAATTGATGCTACTACCATTTATCAAATTTGATGTTATACGCAGAATAATTGATTGATTGTTCATGATGTATTGGTGAATTGCCAACAGAAACAAAATAATTTGAGATGTCAGAGTCATTAATTGATTTACATTAAATCGGATAAGTCTGATAGTGATTCAAATGTGATTTCAGCGGTATCTGTACAAAAATTTATACAAAAAGGTTGTGATATGTTTTAATTTATATTCTGGATTTTAGAGTATCTAAAATGGAAGCTAGTCAGTTATCAATAGTTTGCAAGTTTACATATGTTCTTCTTACAGAATTGCTGGGTTTATTACCAGAGCGAGACATCGAGTTTATCATGAATTGATACCAAAAATTCCTTCACTCTCAATTGTTTTGTACAGAATGTCTTCAACTGAATTAAAAATTCAGTTGCAAGAATTAATCTACAGAAGTTTCACGCAACTGAGTGTATCACTTTTAGATACGATTGTACTGTATTGTGGAAAAGAAAGATGAGTCGATAAGCCTATATATAGATTTCTATTAGTTAAATAAAGTCACGATAGAGAATAAACATTTGTTACTTTGTACTCTATGTGATCAGTTGGAAATTGCTACAATGTTTATGAAGATAGATTACTGATATGGTTTCTTTTTAGTCACATTTTGATAGACTCATTGTTATTTTACATTGGTGATGTAACGCCCTAAATTTCTGGGACTAGAAGTATTGGGCCTTGTGCGTGGGAGCTGCTAGGAGAATGCACATAAAAGTTTATGTGTGGAAGAAATATCACAGTTGGTGGTCTGCTGCAATGGTTAAGTGATTAGGAGTGTTTGGGACTGTTGGAGAAGTCCTGGGTTCAAACCTGGGCTTCAGCAAAACTTTATGTTTTCCTCTTAAAGGAGTCTTGATGTTAGTGGGTAGGCTTTAAGAATATTTTTGATGAATTTATAACACAGAAAGAGCCTGTGGTGGAGTGGCAAGGTGGCGTGTTGTGTAACTGTGAGGTCTGAGGTTCAAGTCTTGGGATGCATAATGGAGTATTTATTTTTCTTTTTGAGCTGTGTAGGAGGTGGAGTTGGACTGGAACTCTATGGTTGAAGTGGTGATAAGAATGTGGAAAAATCCAAATGGTTGAAAAGTAATCCCTCATCGAGAAGCTAACATGAGAATTGGCGAGAAGCTGGCTTTAAATAGAGCGAACCAAATGAGTTGGTGCAGGATGTGCCAAGGTTGGTTATCGTGGACTTCGACGCGTTCTCATAAATAGGTGTGTATTCACACCCCTCGTTATTGAAAGTCAGAAAAAGCTGAAAAGCTAAAACTTCGACATTTGAGTCCTCACGAGCGAGCGATCGCTCGTGGGGTAAACTGAGCCTACAAACCATGAGCGATAGACTATAGCAGCCGTCACGAGTGTTCTCGTGTATTGAGGTTGTTTTGGGCCTCAATGGGCCCCGTGGGCCCGCTTGTGTAAATCTAACTGTTAGGTGGGAAGTAGTTGGGCTTGTCATGCCGTGTGCATGGCATAGGCCGTTAAGGGCTTCGTTGGGCCGAAATGGGTCATGTGGGCCCAATGGGCTCGTGGGCCCCACACAGATTAAATTCACGATAAGTAATAAATATTAGACTGGGCTATGTAGGTCACATAGTCGTAACTAAATTTAGGCTAAATGGGCCACATGAGCATGTGGGCCCACTTGGGCCGAGTATGGGTCTTAGGCCCATTTACACCGTTAAGTCACTTAAGACACTCGAGGCAACGGTGGGCCTTTTGTTGGGTTGTTAAGACCCCGATTTGTATAATTATCAAAATACCCTGATTTGTAAAATTACCGAATTACCCTTGTAGTGTAAAATTACCGAAATACCCCAATAGGGTAAAATGACTATTTTGCCCTTGTGGGTAAATTACTGACTTGGACTATGAATTTGACTGATTTGACTGTGATTGTACGACGGTGATTTAACTATCTTGATGATGGTTGTACGACTGATATGCTTTTAATATATGTTCAAAATGATTGTTACTAAGCATGGCCATTTTGCATACACATATGATGATTGAGCATGACATCATGAAGTTGAGAAAGTTTCGATAATGTGACGAGTAAGATTTAAAAAATACTTGACTGGAAACCTCCGAGAAACGTTTTTGAAGTCTGAAGTTTTCTAACATGCCCGTGTGACATTTTGAATATGTGAAATTGAGAAAGTTTTGATAATGTGACGACGTCCAAAAGCCTCATACGAACCATATGAATAGTTAGGATACATATGTCATGACATAGGATTACCAATATGTGATTTCATGTAAGACCAAGTCAAGGACGTTGGCATCGATTTGATATTTACGTGTAAGACCATGTCTTGGACATTGGCATCGTATTTAATTTCGTATAAGACCCTGTCTGGGACGGTGGCATCGATATTTGATTACAAGTAAGACCAAGTCTAGGAGGTTGGCATTGTACAAGCTTTTCGAGCTATTGGAGTATCCTTAAAGATTTCGAACGGTTCAATGGGCATTTTGAAAAATGGATGAATATATGAAATGTGTATCCGATTCAGGTACGTTCAAAGTGTGTATAAAGTTGAGAATGGAAAGTGAGTATATGTTAATTGTGATTAAAAGATGATATGTGATGTTCATGAAAATGAAGTATGCTATATGTGAAAGTGAAATGAATTAGGATCATATGTTTTATATATGAACAAATGGATATGATATGCTTCATATAATGTATATATGAAATGGTCATGAAAATGAATTGAATTATACTTGATTCATGAGTTGAATTTTTTTGTATATGGCTTAATAAGCTTCCACAAGCTTACTTTGTGTGTGTTTTCAATTTTTTTTATAGATTATTGAAGCTACTGGAAGCTCAGGGATCTTTGAGGATCATCACCACACAATCAAAATCTATTTTGGTACATTTTGAAAATGTGAATATTGAAGTATGTCATGTATAGCCTAGAAGTATTTGAATATAATCTGTGAAGTGTATATCTAGCCATGTGATATGACTTGGTTTTGGTTGTGTTTATGAATGAATTTTGGGTGTAAAATATGTGATGTAATATTGCCAATATGATGTGTTCATGGATGGTCAAGAGAATTGGTCTTTTTGTTAAGGTTGTTACAATTTTGAAATGGTTACAAGAGTGGTATGAATCATATGTTTTGATGTAATACTTTGAATTGGTAAGATTTTGGTATGTGCTTATTCGAGGAATTGGTAAGATTATGGCATAAGATTGAATGAAGTAAATTGAGGTTATCAAATATATGTTTTGGTATGACTTTGGCTTACGAATTGGCATGATTTGGTATAGATTATAAGCATGAATTTGGTTGATAATTATATGGCATGAATGGTGTATGCTTTGGTTATGAATTGTTTGAAAATTTAGTATAAAATGATTTGGTTTTGATGCTTGTAGGTATGACCCATAAGGGTGGCAAAACTATCTTTGAAAATGGCCTATTTTTGTCCACACGGGCAGAGACATGGGCGTATGTCTTAGCCGTGTGCGACACATGGTCACGTTACACGGTCGTGTGTCCCCTGGGATAGTCCTACAAATTTAAGTTAGTCTCAAGCACGGCCTAATCACACGGGCGTGTGGTTAGACGTGTGACCCAAGTCATTTTCGACCACGGTGAAGGCACACGGGCGTGTCTTGAGGACATGTGGACAAGTCAGTATGTATGCCTTGTTTTGCCACGGTTTAGACACACGGGCGTGTCTAAAGCCGTGTGAGGGACACAGCCTACTCAAATGGGCGTGTGACTTTTGGAACTTAGAAGAATTGTTAAGTTTTAGAAAAATTTTGTATGTGTTTGGTTTAGTCCCGACCTCTTCCTAATGCTTGTTTTAGGTCTCGTTGACCTAAGAAAGGGACTTTATGTTGATATTTGACTATGATATGACTTTTGACAGTGATATGATTGCGAATTGTTCTGATATGTCCGGTAATGCGTCTTAACCCTACTCTAGTGATGGATACGGGTTAGGGGTGTTACAAACCTCCACTATAAATACGCACATCCATTCCCCATTTCAAAGCATCCATACATCTCTCATTCATCCTTCATCCTTCATTTAACATTTCTCTTTTATTCTCCCATTCTCTCTCTTCATTCCTACACATAGAGTCTCATATTTTCTTTCTTTCTTAGCCAACAAAACCTTGATAAGATCATCTCTTGTCTAGCCACCTCGAGGAGCCATTAGCAAAGGATCAACACAAGGATGGAAGTAAACTTCTTCAATCGGAGTTCGCAAGGTTGTTGATTCGAACAGAGTTTATTCTTCCTTTATTTGATACTTTGATTTTAATCATGTTTGCAATGTGCTTTGCTATCTTGTCATAAAAAATGGTAGCTTAAATCTGTTTAGCTAGGATGACTGCATCAATTCAATGAAGTTTGTTTAAGTCAGGTTTATAATGTGTGTGCCTCAGTCATTCATGTTTTCAATTAAACTCAAGTATTTATTTCATTCATATGTGATTGGATGCATTGGAATTAGCTGAGCGATCCTAACCAGATGACGGCTAATGGACAAAATAGTTAAAAAGTGCATGCCTAATTTAGATCCTAACTTGACTAAATTAAAGGTTCATAATAACTTTAACGAGCTCTATTATCTTTCATAGCTTTTAGGTTTATGTGATTAAATTGTTTCAAACCTAACCCATCCCTGTTACTTCACATGAAATCTAAGAAACCCTTAGTTTAATATGATTAGTAAAATGCATGTTTTACTAAGCAAAAGATTCTGAAAGGACTTAATTTGGTTTCAAACTCATGAAAGATCGAGTTGCCATGGAATATTTTCTGAACACTGTTAAACATGAGAAAAATGAATTAAGTTGAATGATGCAATTGTTCTAGCCTATTCATGTTATTGATTGTTGAATTTTTTGTTCTTTCTATTAAATTCATTCATACATTTTTATCGTACTTAGATTAAATTGCATTATGGATCATCTTACATCTAGATAATTTAATTTAGTTTAATCATCCATCACTCGAAAAATTGTGTTCTTATCACCAATTTGTAGAACTTTAATTTTGTAATTAATTGAGTAACATACACAATCCATATAGAGACAATAACTCTTTTATTTACTTATTACTTGATAACGACTGTGTACACTTACACAAACCTACCCACTACACTATAACGAATTGCAGTAGATCACCCGTTGGACTATTTGTGATGTTGTAGCATCTTTTAGTTATGGTCTTACACAATATAAGCTTGTGTTTACTATCTTGGTGAACTATCAAAGGATTTCATAACATCTTTTAGCCCTAGTCTTCATTCTATTTAGTCGTTCTAGCTTGCTTTCACATGATACCATAACATCTTTCAGCTTTGGTCTTACTTAGATTTGGTATATAACCTCCGGTCGGACCCATGGCCTAGCCATGATCTTTCTATTTGCTTTTCCTATTGCATCCCATCCATTCCTCATTTATCGTCAGAATATTGATGTTCAAACACCATGATGTCCCCTTCACAATGCCCAGAGCTTCGCACATCACAAGTGCACATAGCAACACCGTCTGGTGGTATCTAATAGAATGTCACCTTTTCTAGATCCTAGCTTCTTCTATTCCCTCTTGTAATTTCCCCTCCATATCATGCATTTTGACTAGAATGGCGGATACTCATAAACACATGCAATCATGCAACAACTTTAGCAGTTCAATGCTTGAGTAGAAAAACTCACATGTTGCTTCTTTCCTTCATCCGCTTAGCTTTTCTGAGCACCAAAACTTTCATACTCCTAGAAGTAGCTTACTAGATTCTCTATTATTCTAACTTAGGCCTCCTAACTTCTACTGTAACACGCCTAACCCATCTTCGTCGTCAGATTAGAGTTACATAGTATTACAATACAATTAAGAACATTTAGAACATTTGATTTCAAACAGAACATTTATTCAATTTAAATTATAACAATCATTTTCACATTTCATTTATAGTGAACAATACACTTACAAGCATTATATGTAATTAAACTTAAATCACATCAAATTGATAAATAACATGAAAAATCCTATGACATGCCATTTATAACCATTAGCCAAAATATTCAAAACTACCAATATGATGAATGGATAGTGTGATTGTGCTCCTATGCGGTTCCAACTGATTGAGCTTTCCAATGATCTACAAGATAGAGGAAAACAACTATGTAAGCAGTTAATGCTTAGTAAGCTCGTATAAAGGAAACATAAACTTACCAAATATTTTAAGTTAAACAACCAAGCATAATTTCATTATGTCAGAAGCCAACTTTCCTTTCCTATACACACCAGCTCACAAGGTGAGTTGGTGTGACATTGCACATATAAATCCAATCAAAGCATGGCATAAAACATATCCTGTAACACCCCTTACCCGTGTCCGACGCTGGGACAGGATACGAGGCATTATCAAACTTAAACATAACCAATCATACAAAACTAGGCCATAAAATTTCATTCAATTTAAAACCATTCATACATATGCATATCGTTCCTTATATGGGCCCACGAGGCCCAAAACATACATTGAGTATGATTCGAGACTAAACAGAGAACTTTGGAAAACTCAAAAAAATCATCAAAATAGGGGTCACACGCCCGTGTGGGTAGGCTGTGAGGGTCACACACGCCCGTGTCCTCAACCTATGTAACTCTCTATTTAAGACATCATCAACAAAATAGGGTCACACAGCCAAGTCACACGCCCATGTGCTTAGGCCTTGTGGCGAATTAAATTCCAAAAATCAAGTGTAGACTTCATATGGCCGGGGCACATGCCCATGTCTTGAAGCAGTGTCCTTCACACGGTTGAGACACACGGGCATGTCTCTACCCGTGTGGCTCAAAAAAAGGCTATTTACCAAGCCATTTGCCACCCTTAATTGCACAAACACATTGTAACACCCCAAACCCAGCCTAAACGCTACAGTCGAATCTGGTGTGTTGCATCAAAGCATCGTTCAAAAATCAAGTTGTCGGTAAAAGTTTATTTCTAAAAGTAAAACCTTTTTGAACGGGGTTATCAAATCATCTCGTCACATACGCTTGCTCAAAATATTTACCTTTGGGATATTAATTCAACTTAAATCACGAAAGCTCTTTTGAAAACTTTGTTGTTTAAAGCTCATGTTCTTTAGAAAACCGTGAATAGTTTGAAAACTCTAGTTTTCCTAGACTAGCATTTTAATATAAGAAATCAAAAGCCCATTAAAAGTTAAAAACCCCCCAAATGGCCTTATTACATAACTAAAACCCAAATATGAAAGCTTAAATAAATTGAGTTATTAACAACTAATCTGCGGACGTGTGGCCACCACTGAGTCCCTCACGGCTCCAAATCGTCTAAGGCTGGGGATTACCTACATAGTTAAAAGAAGGGTGAGTTTACGAAAACTCAGTGTGTAATCCCCTATCGGTCAATAATAACAGTGCATACAGTAATGGTCTGGGCCTAAGCCCTATTCATTAACAGTACAGTCTAGGCCTAAGCCCTATGCAGTAACAGTGTGGGCCTATACCCAAAACAGTATAATCACCATACAGGTATGTAACCCAACCAATCCATCCTGCTCACCACCCGTACCAACCAATTCACCATGTGGGGATTAAATCGATCCACCTAGCCAACTCACCAATATCGCAGTGTAGCTGCTAATAGTAACGCAACAAAGCTGCTAATAGCGGTAAACGTGATGTAGCCACTAATATCAGAATACGTGGCAAAGCCACCAGAAGAGTACTTCCTTCAAATCAGAATCCCAACCCCAATGCAGTATGTCATGTCATAATATTTTTTGTATGCAAGGTTTCATACTCAGATACGGTCATGTATATATCATACACTCATCAATTAACCTACCTCTAAGGTATAACAGTCATTTCCACCCATTAGGGGTAGAATAGTAATTTTTAACCCTCAGGGGTATTTTGGTCATTTTACCCTATGGGGTCTTGGTACAGATAATTGACCTCTCAGAAGGTCCACAGTCGCCTTGAGCGATTTAAGTAACCTAAATAGACCTAACGGTGTAAATAGGCCTAAGACCCATTATTCGGCCCAAGTGGGCCCACACGCTCGTATGGTCCACTTAGCCCAAATTTAGCTACGGTTATGTGACCTACATAGCCCAGTCCAAAATTTATCACTTACCGTGGATTTAATCTGTATGGGGCCCACGAGCCTATTGGGCCCTCCTGGCCCATTTCGGCCCAACGAAGCCCTTAATGGCCTATGCAATGCATATGACATGACAAGTCCAACTACTTCCCACCTATCAGTTAGATTTACACAAGCAGGCCCACAGGGCCCATTGCTCCCATTTGGCCCATCGAGGCCCAGTACATGAGAACGCTCGTGGCGGCCTCTACAGTCTATCGCCCATGGTTTGTGGGCTCGGTTTACCCTATGAGTAATCGCACGCTCGTGAGGCCTCAACTATTGAAGTTTCGACTTTTCGGCTTTTACCGATTTCCAACAAAGAAGGGTGTGAATACACTCTTGTTTATGAGAACGCGCCGAAGTCCATGATCACCAACTTTGGCACATCTTGCATTGAGTCTTAACCACTTCCCCCCTCACCAACTCATCTAGTTTGCCCTATTTAAAGCTAGCTTCTCACCAATGCTCATGTTAGCTTCCCGATGTGGGATTACTTTCAACCATTAGGAAAATTAATTATTTTTCGTTATTTATGACCACTTCAACCACAGAGTTCCAGTCCAGCTCCACCTCCTACACAGCTCAAACAACAAAATAATTACTCCATTGCGCATCCTAGGACTTGAACCTCAGATCTCACAGTTATGCAACACGCCACCTTGTCACTCCACCACAGGCTCTATCTGTGTCACAAAATATCTTCAATTAATTATAAAGTTTATAGGCCAAAGTCCAGGTTCCTTTAAAAGAAAAACCAAAATAAATTGCAAGAGCCAAGACTTGAACCCAGGCTCCCTTGCAACCTTAATGATGCCACAACCACTAAACCACATGCTTCCTTGTGTCATTTACTTAACACGATAATTTAAAAGGCCATCATCCAAGCATCCAGGGTTTTATTCACTGAACACCAAAATTTTTGCTAAAGCCCAAGTTTGAACCCAAGATTTCTCAAACACTTCACAGAGCACTTAACCACTAAAGCAAATACACAGTTGTGTCATTTCCTTGCACAATTAACTACTTCTATACAACCTCCCTACAGACCCATACTCAAGGCCCAATACTTCTAGGCCCAAATTCAGGGCGTTACAAATATACATGACTCCAAAGGCACTTAACATGGAGCACTTAAACATACACAAACAAGACATGTTCATGATCATTTCATCTTTACTTATACATGCATAAGACTTCATATTTGGTCAAGCCCAAACTTACCAATTCTCATGCATTAAGAATTATAGGTTTACTTCCATTTTACACATTTAGACCTTAGTTATCATCATACCAACACATCTCAATTTAACCATTGAGCATTCACCACTAATCACATAGCCCATCACATACACACAATCACTAACCACATCTCAAAGTCATAGGCACATGCATAACCATATAATCAACATAAGCCATCATTCATGGCTATATACAAATTGGACCATAAATCACTCTAGGCTAACACATTTGGCCACATTAACAATGACATAATTAATCAAAAGACAAAGTCCCTATACATGCCATAAACTTAAAATACTTGCATTCACTTATACCCACGTGATAGCTTGATAGTGTGATGGCATCTCCGGCGACCTCCAACCCAAGCTAGCTAAACTAACATATGAGAGATGGGAAAGGAAGGGGAGTAAGCTTCAAAGCTTATTAAATTCATATGCAATTAAATAACAACTTTTAACATTCATTTACTTTATCCTTCCATAAGGGTATTATTATTACAGTTTGCATTAAATCTCATGATTACCACTTACTCATTCATAATGCTTACTCTTTTATCTTACAAACAACAATTGTACATCTTGGCATTAGACTAGCAACCATAATCTCCCCACTATAGCATATCACATTATTAACAAGTTATTTCAACTCACTTAACAACATGCACATCTTTTACGAGTAATCATAATTTCAACATATAGATTAACAATCTTTCACATATCTATAGCTCACTTCTCTTTATGTTTTCATAATGACTTTAATCGACGATTATGCTTGTCTTTCCTTTTTCTCGTATCCATTGAATCACAGCTTAAGTATGTACATCATACTATATCACAACTCAATTAGGCTCATAAGCCCAACACATGATTATTTTCAAATCTTATCATACATTCATTCATCATAAATGTAGATCATTAGTCACAAGATTATCAATATTTCACAAGCATAACTTTCACATATGCATTCTTACCACATATTCATAGTATATCGAGTCCTTTACTCATGAGTTATAAGTACATACATGTACTAACTCATAGCACATTCTCATATTTTCTCATCATTGACTAACTTGTCCAATAACCCACTTATTTACCCGTTGAACACTTGGAATACTACCGGATACACGGAAAGCTTGCACAAAGTGCTTCATACGTAGCCACATGCTACCTCATATCACATATCACACATTGCTCGCCCTCGAGCTAATCACGGGCCTACTCACACAAGCTGATAGTTAGGACGTAACTACACGAGCTACTCACACAAGCTAACAGGTCCTCACAACACATGTCGGGCTACCCAACCACCGGTAAGACGTACATGACTAGCACCCGGATTCACATAGTCACATATACACATAATCTCATGAGCTCATAATCACATAGTTCCTAGTGGCATGTCACTCGTATCCTAATCTATTCCTACAGTTCAAATGAGATTTTCTCGATGTCACATATTCGTCGAATTCACAATGCCATGCTCATAAACTATAACGTCTTTCATACACTCCTCATAAAAATTAAACATAGAGACTCATACATTAATACAACATTAAAACATGATACAACATTGTATTGTTTACACATGAACTTACCTCAACACCAAAAATGGCAAAGACGGACCTAACTGTCCATGTAACACCCCTTACTCGTATCCGACGTCGAAACAGAGTACAAAGTGCTACCTATCTCAACACAAGGAAACAAATATTCCTAGTTATGAAATTTTTCTCCAATTTAAAAATTTTCACAATACCTTAATGTCCCTACTATGGGCCTACGAGGCCCCAAACACACTTTGGGATTGATTCGGGACTAATCTGTGCACTCTAGAAAACTTTATAAAATTTCATGCAGACAGGGGCACATGCCCGTGTGGAAGGGCGACATACTTGTGTGTCTTCTTAACATGGAGACGTTGAAGACCCATGTGGCTCACACGGCCTGAACATATCAGGACACACCCGTGACCCGAGCCTGTGCGAATTTATTTCTTGTTTCGAACCTACAAGGGTTTGCACATGGCTTGGCACACGCCCGTGTCCATGGTCTGTGTCCTCCACACGGAAATGACACGTCCATGTATCAGCCCTGTGCAAAAACCTTGACATTTTATTTCTGACTTCAACAACCCTTTAGAGCCACACGACCATGGTACACGTTGGTGTACTAGGCTGTGTCCTCCATACGGTTGAGACACACGGTCGTATCTCCACCCTTGTGGTTACTACTGGGCATTCTATTTTGCCAAATTTAGGTGCAAGGGACACACGGCCTGACTACATGCCCATGGGGCAAACTGTGTGTCACACATGGTCTAGACATACGCTCGTGTGTCTGCCCGTGTCGACAAAAACAAGGCTATATACCAAGCCTTTTTGCCACCCTTACTTGCACCAACCTACACAACATCAAACATACCCAATCCAAGCATAAACACACATAACTAAAATATCCACAACCATGAGAATTTTCATCAAATGCATTTAATAATAATCAATATTAGCCAACATCAATGGCCTATACAAAATGAATATCACATCCATATGAGCCAACACTTGTGACTAAATGAACATGACACTAAACAAAAAGACCAGGTCCCTATACATGCCACACTCAAAACATTTAAACTAGCTATAACAAAAGCTTCAGGTGATAGTGTGTTCGATGCCTCCGACGTCCCTTGATTTCCGAGGTAGCTTGGCGGCACTATAAGAAAATGGAAAAGAGAGGAAGTATGCATAAAGCTTAGTAAGTTAAAAGTAAATAATCAACATTTCTTTACCAAGTAACATCATACTCATCACATGTCATAACTTGCACAAGATTCTTAAATGACTATAGACATAACTTACTCATTTCATCCTTATTATTTATACACATAATCCGAGCTCATTCTTATGAGTTTCGTGTAGGTATCTGTACCACTTACGATGTAATCATAACTTCTCTCAATCAAGATATAATCTTTAAATTTCCCACTGAACTAGTGGAAAGATAAATGGATACCCAATAAGCCTCATTCAAAAGGGTAAGATGCCGATGACATGTCCCAGACAAGGTCTTACACTGGCTTTCATATATCGGTGCGATGCCATGTTCCAAACATGTCTTACACTAGCCCATAAGTCAAGGCCGATGCCATGTCCCAGACATGGTCTTACACTAGCTCTCATCTCAATGCCGATGCCATAGTCAAAACATGGTCTTACACTAGCTCACATATCAAGGTCGATGCCATGTCCCAGACATGGTCTTACACTAGCTCTCATCTTAATGTCGATTCCATGTTCTAAACATGGCCTTACATTGGCTCACATATCGAGGCCGATGCCATGTCCCATACATGGTCTTACACTAGCTCTCATCTCAATGCCAATGTCATGACCCAAACATGGTCTTACACTGGCTCACATATCGAGGCTGATGCCATGTCCCAGACATGGTCTTACACTACCTCCCATAACCCTAGTATCACGGCATGGATATCCGATCTATTTTTACGGTTCAACCGGGAGTTTCACCACATCAAATATCGTCATGCATATTCGTAAAAAAATCAAACATTTCATACAATATCAGTAATTTAATGCATAATAATAGTAGAATTGTAGTATTTACATGCAACTTACGTCGGTATACAAAAAGTGGGCGACTAGATTGAATTAGTCTACTAGCTTGGTCTTCCCCTGGTCTAGGTCCGAACTTCGTATTTCTTAATCTAAAATGATAAAGTTCACTAATTTAACCATCACATTAATTAAGACATTTCATAATTCATATTTTGGCAAAATAACCGTTTTGCCTTTAGACTTTTACAAAATTACAATTTTACCCGTAGGCTCGTAAATGAATTTTCATCAAATTTTCTCACTTACCAAGCCTATTTGAATTCTTTGTATACTAGAAGTAGCCCATAATTCCAATTATTTCGCACATTTACCATATAATTTATAACTTTTACAAAATGGTCCTTAGTTAGGGTTTTCATGAAAACTACTTCACAAATGGTGTTTATTTAACAACCAAGATTCATTTTTTTCCATAAAAATTCAGCAAACAACATGAACACTCTCATGGTAAAATCCTAGACTTTCAACCATTTTGTAAAATAGTCCCCCTATTAGTTAGCTTATGCTACAAGGTCCCAAAAATACAAAAATCACCAAGAAAGACCATCAAAATCACTTACTTGCAAGAGTAAAGAGTGGCTGAAATTTTGAAGCTTCAAAACCCTAAAATGGCTGATATTTTTGGTGATAAAGAGAAGAAATGAAAAAGATGATAGCTAGTCTTTAGGTTAATATTTTATCATCAAGTTAGTCACCAAACCTTTGACCATTCCTTGAATTAAGGCTCCATGTCCAGCCACTAATAAGTTTGTGGTTTATTTGCTCACTAAGGACCTATAATTTAAGGTTCTCTAGCTATATGACACTTCTAATTAGTAGAACACAAATTTCACCTTTTATGCGATTTAGTCCATTTTCGAAATTAAGCAAGCAATCGCTAAAATTAATTCACCAAAAATTTCAAACACTCATATAATCATGCAATAACACATAAAATAATATTAAAAAAATTTCTCTGACCTCGAATTAGTGGTTCCGAAACCACTGTTCTAACTAGGCCTAAAATTGGGTTGTTATAATTCTCCCCCTTAGAGATTTTCATCCTTGAAAATCTTACCAGTGAAAAGATTTGGGTATTGGTCTTTCATGGCCGCCTTGGGCTCCCATGTAGCCTCTTCAATCCCATGTCTATGCCATAATACCTTAACAAGTGCTATACTCTTATTCCTCACTTGTTTAACCACCCAAGCTAAAATATTAACCGGTTCTTCGCCATAAGTCATATCTGACCGAATCTCAATCTCTGTTGGTGAAAGAACATGCGAAGGGTCAGAACAGTAACAGCGCCACATCAACACATGGAAAACATTGTGGATCTTCTCTAACTCTGTAACGTCCTGATTTTCGGATTTATTCGCGGTTTTCAATATTTTGTAAAGATTTTAAAATTTTGTATCTGGATGTGAAATTAATGTTTTGAGTAGGTAAATGGGCTTATAGAAGGCCCATGTGTTGGCCAAAACCCGGTTGAATTTTTGAATTTTTGGACTTAGGAGTTAGGGGTTCTGGCTAGATGGCCCTTGTATAGAGTTATGGGTAAATTGCATCACAAAAAGAGCCTTAGTAAAGTGGCAAGGGTGACGCCACTAAGCTCCTAAAAAGGTGGCGTGTGGAGCATTGGGGAAGGCATGGGATCGATTCCCTGTGTTGACAAATAGATGCATTTATTTTTTAAGTGCAGGAGGGGTAAGTGTTGGAGTCCAAGTGGATTCTGCTAAAGGAAAGTTTGAATCAGTCCAAATGCTTGAATTAAGGAGTGATAAGGGGAGAGATTTAAGGGATTGGGTGAGAGACTGGGAGTTAGCCGAATTTAGGGAATTGAAGAGGGAAAATTCGGCGGAGGGTTTAGGTTAATATTTCAGCACCTAGGGCTTTGTGAGGTGCCGTTTTTCTTCTGCTCAGGCACCACAAGGGTTTTCTTTTTCTCACTTTTCCTCTCTAGCCGAAACTTTCACCTATCCTGTTCTTCTTTCTCTAATTTCTTCTCCAAAGCCATCCATCAAACCTGCTATTCATCAGCACCTTTGCCGAAGTCGTAAAAGCCAAAATCCTGTGATCACTGCTTGTGCCGATTTCTTCAAAGCCAGGTCCTTCTATGTTCTTTTGTTTTATTAAATCTACGATTATCTTTTCTTAATCCTAGATACCTGACGGCAATTCTACTTCAAGGTCATAGCCTCATATCGTCATCTCTTTCACCACCCAAAAGCCGAAAGTACCAGTGGTTTAGGGGCTTATAGCCGAAACTTCTTCAACCCTTGGATTCGGGTTTTACCATTGTTCTAAGGATAAATCTGCACCAGATTGCATGGAAATCAAGTAGGAGTAAGGGGTAAGTACTTATCATCTCAGATCTATTTTTATTTTACGATGTTAGGAAAAGCCGAAATCCCTAAAAATTAGGGAGGCTGTCGATTTGAGCATAAGGCTTTAAGGGTTTGTAACTGATGTTTTCTTTTGGTGATTAGAGTCTTCTTAAGCATTGGATCAAAAGCGTGAATCATTGGAACAATCGGATTCGGAGCTAGCTATCGATTTTGGCAAAAAGGTAAGGGTTCAAAGGCTTTTTAGGAACATGGTTCGACTTTGGTTGAGCAAGTTTTGGGTTTAGTGATTACGGTTTGTAAATAAGAACTGTACTAATCAATTGTAGGACATTGAAAGGGATCTCGATAGTAGTCGTCGCGAAACAGGTGTGTACCGAACACCCTTTCTTAGTTCAATTCGGAAAAAGCCGAAATACCGAAATTCCGGCATTTCATAGGCTTGTGAGTATGTGAATGCTCTCAAGACATAGAGTAATTGTTAGATCTGGCACCGTAAAGTGGTAAGTAAGTTCGTGTGACCTTTTGACGTACTTCGGAAAAAGGGGCTCGATGGGCCAAAATTGGGCCCAATGGGCTTACGGACCAATATGGGTAAGAGATGGGCAAATTAGCCTGTTAGTTAGATGGTTGAACCAAATTGCATAAAACTGTTGAAAATTTCTGAAGTAATTTGTGTAGTTGCTAAGTTACGAAAATGACCCCTAAAGAGCAAAATTACCGATATACCCCTAGGTTTTTAAATTGGCTAAACTGCATGATTGATTAATACTGTATTGTACATGATATGCTTTTATTGATATCTGTTGCATGGGATTGGGGTATTGATGGAGGAAGTATTGAAAGTGGTTCATCCACGTACTAGAGGCTTTGCCTCAACTTACTGATATTTGAGCAGCATTGCTGCAACTGTGGAGTGTAGGGCTGGGTGGGTTGAGATATTCCCCACATGGAGTGTAGGGCTGGTACGGGGCAGTGTAGCGATTGGTGGGTTGAGTAGTCTCCCCAGTTGGGCTTGCATGCATTACTACTATTGTTACTTATGTTACTGTACTGGGCCTAAGGGCCACACTGTTATGTTGAAAAGGGCTTCGGTCCACTATGTACTGTTATCTAAATGGGGCTTAGGCCCAATGGGCTCGAGCTGATTTGGGCTTTGGATAGGTTTCTGTATACACTGGGTTTTCCCAAACTCACCCCATTTTCTTCCATCCTTGCAGGTGAGCCCTAGTTGGTGGACTTGGAGCTGGGCGGGATTCAGAGTGGCCACACGTTTTCTGCAAATTCGTTTTTTTCGGTGAACTAGATTTTCCATATTTTCGTTTATGGTTATGGGTTTTTCTTTTTTGTAATAAGGCCGCTAATTATTTTTATGGTTTGAGTTGTTTCTTTATTATTTAATTCTATTATGATAAAACTGATTTATGATAACTAACGAAATAGATTAGCTCTAGGACGCGTTTTCAAAAACATTAAGTGATTTCAAAATAACACGAATACGAGTAAGACTTCCGCTAAGCAAACGTTTTCAACCTTAACCATTTTCTTAAGATAGACCTAACCAAACGGTTTTCTCAAAATTATACGAGATGTTAGAGTGTGGCAATGGCGGTGTGCATGTCTAGGATTGGATCCGAAGGGAGCTTGGTACTTAAGCAGTCCGACGGACTCACCTCCTCTCCTTCCTGGTTTCCTACCTGGTGCACAGCTTCCATTCACTTTAACCTATTTTTAAAAGTGTCTTTTACAACACCAACTAAGCTTTTCCAAGCTAAGTAATACGGAATGTTTTGAACGCTTCGATGTGGCGCATCAGATCCGGTCATAACGTCTAGGCCGGGTTTGGGGTGTTACAAACTTGGAGGGCAAGGCTAATCGATAAGCTACCGATCCAATTCTCTCAGTCACCTCATAAGGTCCAATAAAACGTGGGCTTAATTTTCCTTTCTTCTGGAATCTAAGGACATTCTTCCACGAGGATACTTTTAAAAACACCTTATCACCTACTTGAAATTCAATTTCTTTTCATTTCAAATCTGCGTAAGATTTCTGTCTATCCGAAGTGGCCTTCAAACAATCACGAATTACCCTTACCTTTTCTTTAGTCTCTTTGACTAAGTCAACCCCATGAATCTGATTTTCTCTGAGTTCGGTCCACTACAAAGGCGTTCGGCATTTACGCCAGTATAAAGCCTTATAAGGTGCCATTTTCAAACTCGACTGATAGCTATTATTGTAAGCAAATTCTACCAGCAGTAAATATTTTTCCCAACTGCCTTGAAATTCAAGGACATGATATCGCAACATGTCTTCAAGAATCTTAATTACTCTTTCCGACTGACCGTCAGTTTGCGGATGGAAAGTCGTGCTAAAATTCAACTTTATCCCCAAAGCTTCTTGTAACTTTTTCCAAAACCGTGAGGTGTATCTCGGATCCCTATCCAAAATAATTAACAAAGGTACTCCATGAAGTCTCACAATCTTAGAAATATACAACTCATCTAGCTTATCAAGCGAGTAGTCAGTACATACCGGAATAAAGTGAGCTGATTTCGTTAATCGATCAACTATGACCCAAACAGCATCTTTCTTTCTTGGTAACAATGGTAATCCCGTCACAAAATCCATGGTAATTCGATCCCATTTCCATTCGGGGACCATCACAGGCTGAAGTAAACCTGAAGGTACTTGGTGCTCGGCTTTCACATGCTGACAAATTAAACACTTAGAGACAAACTGTAAAATGTCTCTCTTCATCCCCGACCACCAATACATTTTCTTCAAGTCATTGTATATTTCCACACTACTCGGATGGATAGATATGCAACTATTATGTGCCTCATCCAAAATTTTTCAAATAAGCTCATCGTCTTTGGGTACACAAGTTCTGTCTCGAAACATTAAACAGCCATATGAACCAATCTGAAAATCTGATTCTATACTCATCTCGCACTAAGTTATCTTAACTTGAAATTCTTTATCACCTTTTTGAGCTTCGCGGATCTCTTGCAAAAACATTGGTTTCACTCTCAACTTAGCTAAAATTGAGCCATCATCAGTTACTAACAACTGAGTGTTCATAGCCCTCAAGGCAAACAATGAATTCCTACTTAAAGCATCGGCGACCACGTTTGCCTTCCCCGGGTGATAGTCAATCACCAGCTCGTAATCTTTTATGAGCTCTAACTATCTCCGTTGGTGAAGGTTCAATTCTTTTTGAGTCATCAAATACTTTAGACTTTTATGGTCGGTGAATACTCAACATCTCTTTCCATACAAGTGGTGTCTCCAAATCTTCAGTGCAAACACTATAGTTGCTAGCTCTAAGTCGAGTGTCAGATAATTCTTCTCATGCAGCTTCAATTGTCTCGAGGCATATGCTATTACCTTGCCTTCTTGCATGAGCACACATCCTAATTCATTCAAGGATGCATCGCTATACACTACGAATTCTTTTTGCAGTTCCGATTGCACTAAAATTGGGGCTTCAGTCAACAGCCCCTTAAGTTTCTTGAAACTTTGTTGGCATTTTTCATCAAATCAAACTTGGCATCTTTCTGTAGCAACCTCATCATCTGAGTAGCAATCATGGAGAATTGTTTAACGAATCATCAATAAAAACCTGCTAAGCCTAGAAAGCTTCTAATCTCCGATACATTCCTCGGCGGTTTCCACTCCACAATAGCCGAGATCTTACTCAGGTCAATTCTAATTCCATCACCCGACACGATGTTTCCTAAGAATCTGACCTCTTGGAGCCAAAACTCACTTTTACTAAACTTGGCATACAACTGCTTATCTCTTAAAGTCTGTAAAACAGTTCTCAAATGCTTCGCGTGTTCACTCTCATCACGAGAATAGATTAATATATCATCGATAAAAACAACAACGAACTTATCCAAGTACAGTCAAAAAATACGGTTCATTCAGTCTATAAACACGATGGGAGCATTTGTTAAGCCAAAGGGTATGACAAGGAACTCATAGTGCCCGTACCTCGTCCAAAACGCAGTTTTCGGTACATCTTGCTCCTTAACTCTTGGCTGGTAATAACCGGATCTTAAGTCTATCTTGGAAAACACTATGGCTCCTTTCAATTGGTCAAATAGATCATCAATCCTTGGAAAAGGATACTTGTTCTTCACAGTCACCTTGTTGAGCTGTCTGTAGTCTATACATAACCTCATCGACCCGTCTTTCTTTTTTACAAAAAATACCGGAGCACCCCACGAAGAATAGCTCGGTCTCGCAAAACCCTTATCCACTAAATCTTGTAGCTGAGCCTTCAACTCTTTTAAATCTAACGGTGCCATCCTATATGGGCCAATTGATATAGGTACAGTACCAGGGACAACTCGATACTAAACTCGACTTTCGTAGATGAAGGCAGTCCAGGCAACTCTTCTGGAAACACATCCGAAAACTCACATACCACTGGCGCTGACTCAATCTTTCTTTACTTCTGATACTTGGGTATTCAATAGTCATAGAAAAAATCAGTACAGGTAAGCTATCTGGTCCACCTTATTCAACCCAAATAATATCCCTATTTTCACATTTCAACTCAATAAACTTACTACCACAATTTACTAACACGTTATGAACAGTCAACCAATCCATGCCAAGAATTAGGTCAAATTCATCGAACGGTAGTAGCATGAGGTTAGCCAGAAAACAATGACCTCTAATCATCAAAGGACAGTTTCTATACACTTTGTCGACTAACACATGCTTGCCTAACGGGTTTGACACTTTTACCACAAATTCTGTAAACTCGAAAGACATATTCATGCTAGAAAACAATTTCAAACAAACATACGAATGGGCAGACCCTAGATCAATCAAAGCAACAACAGAAATATCGTGAAGAGAAAAAGTACCCGTAATCACATCCGGTGACGATGCCTCTTCGTGAGCACGAATGGCATAAGTCCTTACAGGCGCCCTACCCTCGGACCTTACGACAGAATCTCTAGGCGCACCTCTGTTGTTAGCCCCTCTTCCCGGGTTCTTCTGTGGTCTACCTCTTGAAGGAGCATCACTCACTCTCGCATCTTGCTTTTCACCTTTCTCTTCAATTTTAGGATAGTTTCGGATGAAATGATCTAACGACCCACATTTGAACACCAAAATGGCATCTATCACACTGTGAACATTCTGGTCTATTCTGTCGAGCACTACCAACACTCGTGATAGAAGTGGTTTGAGCCTTAGACGTCATGTACTGCTTATTCTTAGTTCTACTCGAGAATCCCACTGAAGCAATTGATCGAGCAGTGAACTCTCTTGATCTCTTGGACGAGGTCTGAAATGATTTTCCCATTTGTCTTTCCTTGAGTCACGAGACTTGTTATTAGATTTTCTCTTCTCCATCACCAATTCTTCTTCCTTTCAAGCTCTCTCAACAAGCACCACAAACTCCCTTAACTCTAAGATGCCAACTAATAATAGGATGTATTCGTTCAATCCGTCCTCAAATCTCTTGAACATGATGGCTTCAGTAGATACGCACTCCCTAGTGTATTGGCTGAGCCTTACGAACTCATACTCATACTCTGTTACTGTCATTCGGTCTTGCTTCAATTCTAGAAATTCCTTCCTCTTCTGATCTATAAACCTCTAACTATGTATTTAGAGGATCCATTTACAATATGAAAACATAATTTAATGATCAGGAGTCGTCACACTATCACAATGTATTTATGGCATGTATAGCCAGACTTGTACACCCGCTACGTTAGTCTCAAAATTGACTAAACTGTAGCTCTAATACCACTAAATGTAACACCCCTTACTCGTATCTGACGCCAGAACAGAGTCAGAGGCGCTACATATCTCAACAAATGCAAACATATATTCCTAGTTATGTAACACCCCGAACCCGAGGCCGTCGCCGGAGTTGAACACGAGGTGTTAACAGACTTCAAACCACTTATTAAAATTTTTCCAGACAAGCTGTCAATCTGCGTACTAGTCGCTTTAAAAATCATATCTTGAGCTCTGGAACTCAAAATCCAGTTCCGTGAATTTTCCCTGAAACTAGACTCATATTCCCATCTACATATTTTTTTCTAGAATTTTTGGTCAGGCCAATTAGTACAGTTTATTAGTCAAAGTCTCCCATGTTACGGGGTCGACTACACTGACCTTTGCGCATTACGACCTGGATATCTCCCTGTACAGAACTTCCATACTGATGCCGTTTGTTTCTATAGAAACTAGACTCAGAGAGGAATCTATACATATTTGGTATGACTCTTAATTATCTCTGGTTAATTTATAATGAATTTCCAAAGTCGGAGCAGGGAATCCAGAAACCGTTCTGGCCCTGTCCCACGAGAACCTGATTATCTCTTAACATACTGTCCATATGATCCTTTCGTTACTTCTATATGAAAATAGACTCATCGAACTTCGATTACATAATTTATTCATCAATTAATTCCACTCCTACTATTTTTAGTGATTTTTCAATCTCATGTCACTGCTGCTGCCAGTATCTGTTACGAAAGCAACTATGCCCACTTCGTGTTTACTCCTTGATCTAACTAATAATTCATCATGCATATCACAATTTATGATCATGACTAACCATGCCAAAGGCTAATCATTGTCAAACTTCCCCCTACTACACTATTGCCATATCATGAATTTTAACACCAAAATAATCAACCATGACGTATGGCATAAAAAGGTCGAATTATCAAGATTTGCGACCTAACGTATGAATCCAAACCCAACCGAACATTTATGCCATTTTCGCATGGCTAAAAGGTTACATACCAAAGTTCAAACACAACATAATAGCCTATACATGCCGAAATGTTCTCCTAAGCCAACTAAGAAGAAAGTACCAAAACTTGCTATCCGGTGTGATGACTTCGATGACGGCCCGACCACGCAAAAAGAGACGAGTCCAAGAAACCTAGTATGGGTGACAAGGAAACACCGAGTGAGTTTATAACTCAGTAAGTCATAAGCAATACACTACCATCCATTAATAACATTATCACAAGAGGAAACAAAATGGAACGAGGCTAGTTACTCCATCCATACCGAACCATACCATAGTTCCTCCGACCTATCGGTTCAATCTCATACCAAATCATGCATTCACATTCCATATACTCATCAATAGGATATTCGAGGCATTTTCATAAATCATTTTATTTTCGTTACAATCATACAACTAAACGGCCTTTCACCCATTCCACGATAAATCTTATGTACGTGACTTCAAGTATATTCGTCACATGGGTTCAAACTTACCAAGCTCAACTCCAAATATAGACATAGCACCTATTAGCCATGAGCTCAAGATACTTACCCGATCCGCTGTCCGTGATCGACTCAATAGTGTCGCACACTTAGTGTCAATAATGATTCAAGAACATATTAAGTCCGCACACTCAGTGCTATATAATCAACTCGCACACTTAGTGCTACATAATCATACTCGCACACTTAGTGCTACATAGTCAACTCGCACACTTAGTGCTACATAGTCAAACTCGCACACTTAGTGCTACATATTCAATTCGCACACTTAGTGCTGCACAATTTAAACCCGCACACTTAGCGCCAATCTCATGGTCATAAATGTTTATACCCGCACATTTAGTGCCGAGATCAACAACTCAATACATCTCACCTCTTTTCTTTTCATTCAACACTTTCATCACCACATACGTACATGCATATATATATTTATTCATTCCATTCAGCATCATTACATAAACGTTATGACCATTTGAATTAATACCAACTATATGCTTAATGACTTACTTTATGTTGGGTAAAATAAATTCCGAGTCGGCTACTCGATGACCTTCGATTTCCCCTTGTTGGACGCCTCTCCTTTAGGTTCTTGAGCTTAAATAATACAAATAAGAGTATTCAATATTTAACCCAATAACATGAATTTATTTATCACATTCGGCAATCACATATCATTAAATTTTCAAACCAAAATGTCATTATATGACCACATATACACATATCCATATACTTAAGCTCAATAATTATAATGTAATATCATGTACCCACTTTAAGTATATTGCCGAATATACTTAATCATACATACACCTAACCAAAACAATTTCCTAAAATCTTTATATCATTTATACACTAAGCCGAATACTCTCACCAAGTTCACCTATATTCTTCAACAATTCCTTCATTGATCAAACACATATTCGGCTAAAGAAATGGCAATTTTAGCAACCTTCGATTTAGTACTTAACTTTTACCACATATCAAATAACTCATTTCCTTACTCATGTGACCACGTATATTCGGTCATGCATACACACATAAAATCAATTTGGAGACTCTATCAATCCAACATACATTCGGCACCTTCATCCACCATTCTACCAAGCATGTAATATTCAAACACAACCAAACTCACATTCGGCCCTAGCTCATAACAAGGTAGCCGATTCTTTTTATAGTTCAAACACTCCACTATCATCATTCACCTAACTTTAACATGAAACAACAAAACTCACCATTTCTCATCCAAATAACATGAACAACAACCATTTCTTGAACACTTTCTCATGACCGATTGCTCATGTTACCAACAAGATTCAAGATTTGAACATGGGCTATTTAGAACTCAAGTCAATTACTAAAACATGCATGCATCTCAAGGACAACATCAAACATACCTTAGTCTAGCAAACCACCATAGCCGATTTTCTCAAGCTTTTCCCCTTCCTTTCTTTCCTCTATTCGGCCAAAGATGTTCAAGAATGAACACTTTTTTTTTGTTTTCTTTCTTCAATTAACGGCAACAAGGGGGTATGGATGAGACCATATTATTTTTTTTTCATCACCCTTCCTTTCATTATTTAATCACCATGCTCATTATTTTATTTTTTTAACATACATCACTAGCATAACATGTTGGAGACATGTTTCCACCCATAGCATGGCCGGCCACTATGCTTTAGTTTGGCTAATTTGACATGCAAGGACAACACTTTCCCACTTTAATACTATTGGGTCCTTACTTATTTATCTATCATAATTTTCCAAGTCTTTCAACTAGATCCTTTCAAGCAAAATTCACATTCCTAATATAAAATTAAAACATCAAATTTTTGTACAAGTACTATCACACATATACGATATGCAAATAAAATTTTAACTAAATTTTATGACTCGGTTTTGTGGTCCCGAAACCACATTCCGACTAGGGTCGAATTAGGGCTGTTACAACTCTCCCTCACTTAAGAAATTTTCGTCCCCGAAAATCTTACCGGTAAATAGGTTTGGGTATCGTTCTTTCATCGAGCTCTCGGTTTCCCAAGTAGCTTCCTCGATCCCATGTTTGAGCCATAACACCTTCACTAACGGAACCCTTTTGTTTCGCAACTCCTTCACTTCACGAGCTAGGATACGTATCGGTTCTTCTTCATAACTCATATCGGCTTGAATTTCAACCTCTGATGGGCTAATTATATGCGATGGATCAGATCGATAGCGTCGAAGCATCGAAACATGAAAGACATCGTGAATCTTTTCAAGCTCAGGGGGCAAAATCAATCTATACGCAACTGGTCCAACTCGTTCGGATACTTCGTACGGGCCGATGAATCTCGGACTCAATTTGCCCTTACGACCAAATCTAAGCACCTTCTTCCAGGGTGAAACTTTGAGAAATACTTTATCTCCAACCTGATATTCAATGTCTTTTCTTTTCAAATCAGCATACGACTTTTGACGATCCGAAGCGGCTTTCAAACTTTCGCGAATTACTCGGACTTTCTGCTCGGCATCCTTAATCAAATCAACCCCAAAGATTTTACTTTCACTAAGTTCAGTCCAAAATAATGGGGTACGGCACTTGCGACCGTATAAAGCCTCGTAAGGTGCCATCTTAATGCTTGATTGAAAGCTATTGTTATAAGCAAATTCAATCAAAGGCAAATATCTTTCCCATGAACCACAGAACTCTAAGACGCAACATCTCAACATATCCTCGAGTATCTAAATTGTTCGTTCAGATTGACCATCGGTTTGGGGTGAAAAGCAGTGCTAAAATGTAGCTTGGTACCCAAAGCTTCTTGCAATTTCTTCCAAAATAGCGATGTAAATCTTGGGTCTCTATCTAACACAATAGAAATAGGTACTCCATGTAATCTCACAATCTGAGAAACGTACAATTCAGCTAGTTTATCCAATGAAAAATCCGTACGCACGGGGATAAAGTGAGCCGACTTAGTCAGTCGATCGACAACAACCCAAATCACATCCTTCTTACTTGCTGACAATGGCAGCCCGGACACAAAGTCCATTGTGACTCGATCCCATTTCCACTCGGGTATCATGATCGGCTGAAGTAATCCTGAAGGCACTTGATGTTCTGCTTTCACTTGTTGACATATTAAGCATCTCGAAACAAAGTCAGAGATGTCTTGTTTCATACCATGCCACCAAAACTGACGTTTCAGATCGTTGTACATTTTAGTACTACCCGGGTGGATAGACATTCGGCCACTATGAACCTCATTCAAAATCATCGAAATAAGTTCCGAATTCCTTGGAACACACAAATGACTTCTAAACCTCAAACAATCATCATCATCCATTCGAAACTCTGATTCCTTGTTCGGAACAAACTCAGCCCGTTTTGCAACCAATTCATCATCAACTTTCTGGGCTTCACGAATTTGATGAATCAATAATGGTTTGGCTTTTAATTCAGCTACTAACACATTGTCGGGTAGAACAGACAAGTGCACATTCGTCGCTCGTAAAGCAAACAGCGATTTCCGGCTTAAGGCGTCCGCAACCACATTAGCCTTTCTCGGGTGGTAATCAATGGCTGGCTCGTAATCTTTCAACAACTCAAGCCAACTTCTTTGTCGCAGATTTAGGTCTCTTTGAGTCATCAAATATTTGAGACTTTTGTGATCCGAAAATACATGGCACTTTTCGCCAAACAAATAATGTCGCCATATTTTCAAAGCAAATACGATGGCGGCTAGCTCGAGATCATGGGTGGGATAATTTCTCTCGTGTGGCTATCATCGAGAAACCTTTGACAAATCGTTGGTAATAACCGGCGAGTCCCAAAAGGCTCCGAACCTCAGTAATATTTCTCGGAGGTTTCCAGTTAAGTATGGCTGAGATTTTGTTCGGGTCAACTCGAATACCCGATGCGGATACCACATGACCCAAGAAGCTAACCTCTCTTAACCAGAACTCACACTTACTGAACTTAGCATATAACTTCTTATCCCGCAAAACTTGCAACATTAATCTCAAGTGTTCAGCATGTTCGATCTCATCTCTTGAATAGACCAAGATGTCATCAATGAACGCAACTACGAACCGATCCAAATATGGTCTGAAGATCCGATTCATCAAATCCATAAATACTGCAGGGGCATTAGTGAGCCCAAACGGCATCACTAAGAACTCGTAGTGACCGTACCTCGTTCTGAAAGCAGTTTTGGGTATGTCCGATCTCGAATTCGCAACTGATAATAGCCCGATCTCAAATCTATTTTTGAGAACACTGAGGCTCCCTTCAGTTGGTCGAACAAATCATCGATGCGCGGCAACGGATATTTGTTCTTTATCGTCACTTTATTCAGTTGACGATAGTCAATGCACAACCTCATGGTTCCGTCCTTCTTTTTCACGAACAATACTGGTGCACCCCAAGGTGAGAAACTTGGTCGAGCGAAACCTCTATCCGTCAATTCTTGCAACTGAGCTTTCAACTCTTTTAACTCGGTTAGTGCCATACGATACGAAGCTATCGAAATTGGCGTAGTTCCAGGTACAAGCTCAATACCAAACTCTATCTCCCGAATAGGTGGCAAACCCGGCAATTCTTCAGGAAAAACATCCGGGTATTCACAAACCACCGGCACAGATTCGGGTTTCTTTTCTAACTCTTTGTCATCAAGTACATACGCAAAGTATGCTTCGCACCCTTTTCTCACATATTTCTGGGCCAACATTGCTGATATTACAGCTGGCAACCCCCTTAAGTCCGCAGACTCAACTCGGATTATCTCGTTATTTGCGCACCTCAAATCAATAGTCTTGCTTTTGCAATTCACAACCGCATCATGCGCGGTCAACCAATCCAAACCAAGAATAACATCAAATTCGTCAAACGGCAAAAGCATCAAATCGGCCGGAAAACAGGATTCTCGGATTATTAGAGGGCATCTCTTACACACTTTATCAACAAATACGCATTGACCCAAAGGGTTTGACACTCAAATTACGAACTCAGTAGACTCAACAGGTAGAGTCTTACTGGATGCTAAGGTTTCGCATACATATGAATGAGTAGAGCCAGGGTCAATCAATGCAATCACATTAGTATCAAAGAGAGTGAAGGTACCAGTGATGACGTCAGGGGAGGATGCCTCCTCTCGTGCGCGGATGGCATAAGCTCTAGCAGGAGTACGGTTCTCGGCTCGAACAGCCGTATCAGAGGCCCCTCTCTGACTACCACCCCTACCTCCTAAAATTCTCGGTGGTCTACCTCTAGTTGTCACTCCACTAGGTCTTGCACCTTGAATCTTATTCTTCTCATCAAGCTCCGTGCAATCTCTAATGAAGTGGTCCTTCGAACCACATCCGTAACAGGCCTTGTTAATAGACTTACCCCAACATTCACCTATGTGTCGTCTTCCACATTGGGGACATTCAGGTTTCTCTAGACGATTATTGCCCACACTAGCTACCGAAGTAGCTCGGGAGTCCGTCGATGGTCTTGCTCTGATGGAAATTCCCGCAGTCGTCCTCGACTTATTAGTGTCCTCCCTGAACTTCTTTACGGCTGAGAACGGGGCTTTACCCGTCGATCTTTTACGGTAGTCTCTAGCTTCAAATTCAGCCTTCTTCTTCTCCTTTCCAAGTTCTTCCGCCTTGCAGGCTCGTTCGACTAGTGTTACGAATTCTTTTATTTCCAAAATACCCATTAGTAGCTTTAAATCCTCATTCAATCCTTCTTCGAATCTTTTGCACATAGCAACCTCATCAGCTACTGAGTCTTACGAATTCATGTTCGTATTCAGATACTGTCATACGGCCTTGCTTGAGTTCCAAGAATTCCTTACGCTTTTGATCAATGAACCGTTGACTAATATATTTCTTTCGAAATTCCGTCTGAAAGAAGTCCCAAGTTACTCGTTCGTTTGGGACTATGGAAATCAGGGTCCTCCACCAATAGTAGCCTGAGTCCCGCAACAAGGATATAGCACACTTTAGACATTCATCGGGTGTGCATGACAGTTCATCAAACACCCGAACGGTGTTATCAAGCCAGAACTCGGCCCTTTCAGCATCATCAGTAACTATGGCCCTGAACTCAGCCCCGCGCTTCCTAATCAAGTCTACAGGTGGCTTACTCAGCCTCACAGGATCAGTAACTGATGGCATTACTGGCTCCGGGGGTGGATTATTCAAATTCGGGAATTGTTGGACAGCCGGATTGGTTCGGGCATACTGCGCGACCCATTCATTCATCATGGTAAAGAAGGCTTGTTTAGCCCCCTCACCTTGATTATTCGCAGATGACTGAGGTTCAACAGGCGGCGTCCCTTGTGCAGGAGCAGCCGCTACGCTCTCAACGTCATCCGCTAAGGTTCCTTCTACACCGGGGTCCATTTACTAATCAAAACAAAAACATTTTAACCATCAGAAGTCATCACACATTTAAACATTAACATTAAGGCATGTATAGCTAGACTCATACGCGCTATGGTAGTCCTAGAACCGACTAAACCATAGCTCTGATACCAATCAAATGTAACACCCCGAACCCGAGGCCGTCGCCGGAGTTGAACACGAGGTGTTAACAGACTTCAAACCACTTATTAAAATTTTTCCAGACAAGCTGTCAATCTGCGTACTAGTCGCTTTAAAAATCATATCTTGAGCTCTGGAACTCAAAATCCAGTTCCGTGAATTTTCCCTGAAACTAGACTCATATTCTCATCTACATATTTTTTTCTAGAATTTTTGGTCTGGCCAATTAGTACAGTTTATTAGTCAAAGTCTCCCATGTTACTGGGGTCGACTACACTGACCTTTGCGCATTACGACCTGGATATCTCCCTGTACAGAACTTCCATACTGATGCCGTTTGTTTCTATAGAAACTAGACTCAGAGAGGAATCTATACATATTTGGTATGACTCCTAATTATCTCTGGTTAATTTATAATGAATTTCCAAAGTCGGAGCAGGGAATCCAGAAACCGTTCTGGCCCTGTCCCACGAGAACCTGATTATCTCTTAACATACTGTCCATATGATCCTTTCGTTACTTCTATATGAAAATAGACTCATCGAACTTCGATTACATAATTTATTCATCAATTAATTCCACTCCTACTATTTTTAGTGATTTTTCAATCTCATGTCACTGCTGCTGCCAGTATCTGTTACGAAAGCAACTATGCCCACTTCGTGTTTACTCCTTGATCTAACTAATAATTCATCATGCATATCACAATTATGATCATGACTAACCATGCCAAAGGCTAATCATTGTCAAACTTCCCCCTACTACACTATTGCCATATCATGAATTTTAACACCAAAATAATCAACCATGACGTATGGCATAAAAAGGTCGAATTATCAAGATTTGCGACCTAACGTATGAATCCAAACCCAACCGAACATTTATGCCATTTTCGCATGGCTAAAAGGTTACATACCAAAGTTCAAACACAACATAATAGCCTATACATGCCGAAATGTTCTCCTAAGCCAACTAAGAAGAAAGTACCAAAACTTGCTATCCGGTGTGATGACTTCGATGACGGCCCGACCACGCAAAAAGAGACGAGTCCAAGAAACCTAGTATGGGTGACAAGGAAACACCGAGTGAGTTTATAACTCAGTAAGTCATAAGCAATACACTACCATCCATTAATAACATTATCACAAGAGGAAACAAAATGGAACGAGGCTAGTTACTCCATCCATACCGAACCATACCATAGTTCCTCCGACCTATCGGTTCAATCTCATACCAAATCATGCATTCACATTCCATATACTCATCAATAGGATATTCGAGGCATTTTCATAAATCATTTTATTTTCGTTACAATCATACAACTAAACGGCCTTTCACCCATTCCACGATAAATCTTATGTACGTGACTTCAAGTATATTCGTCACATGGGTTCAAACTTACCAAGCTCAACTCCAAATATAGACATAGCACCTATTAGCCATGAGCTCAAGATACTTACCCGATCAGCTGTCCGTGATCGACTCAATAGTGTCGCACACTTAGTGTCCATAATGATTCAAGAACATATTAAGTCCGCACACTCAGTGCTATATAATCAACTCGCACACTTAGTGCTACATAATCATACTCGCACACTTAGTGCTACATAGTCAACTCGCACACTCAGTGCTACATAGTCAAACTCGCACACTTAGTGCTACATATTCAATTCGCACACTTAGTGCTGCACAATTTAAACCCGCACACTTAGCGCCAATCTCATGGTCATAAATGTTTATACCCGCACATTTAGTGCCGAGATCAACAACTCAATACATCTCACCTCTTTTCTTTTCATTCAACACTTTCATCACCACATACGTACATGCATATATATATATTTATTCATTCCATTCAGCATCATTACATAAACGTTATGACCATTTGAATTAATACCAACTATATGCTTAATGACTTACTTTATGTTGGGTAAAATAAATTCCGAGTCGGCTACTCGATGACCTTCGATTTCCCCTTGTTGGACGCCTCTCCTTTAGGTTCTTGAGCTTAAATAATACAAATAAGAGTATTCAATATTTAACCCAATAACATGAATTTATTTATCACATTCGGCAATCACATATCATTAAATTTTCAAACCAAAATGTCATTATATGACCACATATACACATCCATATACTTAAGCTCAATAATTATAATGTAATATCATGTACCCACTTTAAGTATATTGCCGAATATACTTAATCATACATACACCTAACCAAAACAATTTCCTAAAATCTTTATATCATTTATACACTAAGCCGAATACTCTCACCAAGTTCACCTATATTCTTCAACAATTCCTTCATTGATCAAACACATATTCGGCTAAAGAAATGGCAATTTTAGCAACCTTCGATTTAGTACTTAACTTTTACCACATATCAAATAACTCATTTCCTTACTCATGTGACCACGTATATTCGGTCATGCATACACACATAAAATCAATTTGGAGACTCTATCAATCCAACATACATTCGGCACCTTCATCCACCATTCTACCAAGCATGTAATATTCAAACACAACCAAACTCACATTCGGCCCTAGCTCATAACAAGGTAGCCGATTCTTTTTATAGTTCAAACACTCCTCTATCATCATTCACCTAACTTTAACATGAAACAACAAAACTCACCATTTCTCATCCAAATAACATGAACAACAACCATTTCTTGAACACTTTCTCATGACCGATTGCTCATGTTACCAACAAGATTCAAGATTTGAACATGGGCTATTTAGAACTCAAGTCAATTACTAAAACATGCACGCATCTCAAGGACAACATCAAACATACCTTAGTCTAGCAAACCACCATAGCCGATTTTCTCAAGCTTTTCCCCTTCCTTTCTTTCCTCTATTCGGCCAAAGATGTTCAAGAATGAACACTTTTTTTTATTGTTTTCTTTCTTCAATTCACGGCAACAAGGGGGTATGGATGAGACCATATTATTTTTTTTTCATCACCCTTCCTTTCATTATTTAATCACCATGCTCATTATTTTATTTTTCTTAACATACATCACTAGCATAACATGTTGGAGACATGTTTCCACCCATAGCATGGCCGGCCACTATGCTTTAGTTTGGCTAATTTGACATGCAAGGACAACACTTTCCCACTTTAATACTATTGGGTCCTTACTTATTTATCTATCATAATTTTCCAAGTCTTTCAACTAGATCCTTTCAAGCAAAATTCACATTCCTAATATAAAATTAAAACATCAAATTTTTGTACAAGTACTATCACACATATACGATATGCAAATAAAATTTTAACTAAATTTTATGACTCGGTTTTGTGGTCCCGAAACCACATTCCGACTAGGGTCGAATTAGGGCTGTTACAAGTTATGAAATTTTGCTCCAATTTAAAACTTTTCACAATACCTTAATGTCCTTACTATGGGCTTACGAGGCCCAAACACACTTTGGGATTGATTCAGGACTAATTTGTGCACTCTAGAAAACTTTGTCAAATTTCAAGCAAACAGGGGCACACGCCAGTGTGGAAGGGTGACATGCCTGTTTGTCTTCTTAACATGGCCACGTTGAAATCTTGTGTAGCTCACACGCATGAACATATCGGGACATGCCCATGTCCCTAACTCGTGCAAATTTATTTCTCGTTTCGAACCTACAGGGGTTTTCACACGGCTTTGCACACACCCGTGTCCATGCTCCGTGTCCTCCACACAGCCATGACACGCCCGTGTCTCAGCCCGTGTGCGAAAACCTTGCCATTTTGTTTCTGACGTCAGCAACCCTTTAGGGGCACACGGCCATGGTACACGCCGATGTACTAGGCCATGTCCTCCACATGGTTGAGACACACGGTCGTGTCTCCACCCGTGTGGTTACTACTAGGCATTCTATTTTTCCAAATTTAGGTGCAAGGGACACACAGCCTGACTACACGCCCATGGGGCAAACCGTGTGTCACACACGGTCTAGACACATGCCCGTGTGTCTGCCCATGTGGACAAAAACAAGGCTACCTACCAAGCCTTTTTGCCACCCTTACTTGCACCAACCTACACAATATCAAACATACCCAATCCAAGCATAAACACACATAACTAAAATAGCCACAACCATGAGAATTTTCATCAAATGCATTGAATAATAATTAATATTAGCCAACTTCAATGGCCTATACAAAATGAATATCACATCCATATGAGCTAACACTTATGACTAAATGAACATGACACTAAACAAAAAGACCAAGTCCCTATACATGTCACACTCAAAACATTTAAATTAGCTATACCAAAAGCTTTAGGTGATAGTGTGATCGATGCCTCCGACGTCCCTTGATTTTCAAGCTAGCTTGGTGGCACTATAAGAAAATGGAAAAGAGAAGAAGTAAGCATAAAGCTTAGTAAGTTACAAGTAAATAATCAACATTGCTTTCCTAATTAACATCATACTCATCACATGTTATAACTTGCACAAGATTCTTAAATGACTATAAACATAACTTACTCATTTTATCTTTATTATTTATACACATAATCTGAACTCATTCTTATGAGTTTTGTGTAGGTATCTGTACCACTAACAATGTAATCATAACTTCTCTCAATCATGATATAATCTTTAAATTTCCCATTGAACCAGTGGAAAGATAAATGGATATCTAATAAGCCTCATTCAAAAGGGTAAGATGTCGATGCCATGTCCTAGACATGGTCTTACACTGGCTTTTATATATCGGTGCCAATGCCATGTTCCAAACATGGTCTTAACCTAGCCTATAAGTCGAGGTCGATGCCATGTCCCAAACATGGTCTTACACTAGCTCTCATCTCAATGTCGATGCCATGTTCCAAACATGGTCTTACACTAGCTCACATATCCAGGCCGATGCCATGTCCCAGACATGGTCTTACACTAGCTCTCATCTCAATGCCGATGTCATGTTCCAAACATGGTCTTACACTAGCTCACATATCAAGGCCGATGCAATGTCCCAGACATGGTCTTATATTAGCTCTCATCTCAATGTTGATGCCATGTTCCAAACATGGTCTTACACTGGCTCACATATCGAGGCTGATACCATGTTTCAGACATGGTCTTACACTAGCTCTCATTGTAACACCCTTTACCCGTACCTGAGATCGAGATAGGATACGAGGCATTACCGAACACATACACAGTCATTCATGTAAAAATCAGGCCATAAAATTTTTATCCAAATTAAAACTTTTCAAACACATGTATATCATCCCTTATATGGGCCTTTGAGGCCTAAAACATCCATCGGGGTGGTTTGGGACTAAATCCAAAACTTTCGATAAACTTTGGACAACTTAGCAAATTTCTTGCTTTAGAGAGTCACACGCCCGTGTGTGTTGAACCGTGTAACTCTCTGTTTGTGACATCAGCAAAATAATTTGAACCACATGGCCAAGCCACACGCTCGTGTGCTAGGCCGTATCCTCCACACGTCTGAGACACATGGCCGTGTCTCTGCCCATGTGCCTAACACTTAGGCTATTTTCCAAGCCTTCATGTTTCCCATAAACCCTTACAACCTTATACACATCATACTCACAACTCATGGCATCATTTTAGTGATTAAAAACCCTTTATTAAAAACACATTCAACATTAGCTCGTCATTATACATATGTTCCACCTACTCATGATAAACTAGTCTAGCCACATTATTACATATTCATTTGACCTTCTCATCTCATTAATCACTTATACCATTAAACTATGGTTACTAACTTATACATCAAACATCCATGTTCAAGGCACTATCATCTTATTATCATATTAAACATTTAATTCATGGTCATGACCACTTCAATTGGTCATAAAACATGCCTTCAACACACATGACATATTACCAACCACGCATGGCAAACAAACATATTCATATCATCACATCATATGCATTAAAACATAACATGATTAGCTAGACTTACAAACCATAATCAATATAAGTCACCTCTCATGGCCATATAAAATAGCTCGATATAGCTAATACATTTAGCCAAATCATAATAACACATGTCATTGAACTAGGTCCCTATGCATGCCACTCACTTGATATTTCTAACATATGTATCAATACTCCAAAGGTATTGGCTTGATAGTGTGATGCTGCCTCCAATGATTTACAACCCCGAGCTGACCTGACAACACTAAAAGAAATGGAAAGGAGGGAGTAAGGTTTACGCTTGGTAAGCTCGCATGAAAAAATAATAAGCAATGTATTAACATGCTATTTTTTCATTCCTCTCTATTTATTCAAAGTCCAGTTAAGTTGTTTTCTCAAGTCATGGTCACAAAATTATTTATATCTAGAGCTACAAGACTCAAAATTGATAACTGCTAATGTTACCAAAACCTAGACTCACATATCTTCTTACCATAAAATTTTCAGAACTTTTGGTGTAGCCAATAAGTATAGTTTATTCTTTAAATTCACCCATATTCCACTGTCTGACAGTTCCAACCCCTCTGCACTAAAAATTAATTATCTCATAGTATAAGATTTGGATAATGTTCTTATTTGTTTCTTTCTAAAATAGACTCATTAAGGATTTTATAAATATAAATTATAACCCATAATTATATTTTTACAATTTTTAATGATTTTTCCAAATAAAAACATGGGATTCCAAAATCATTCTGACCCTATCTCACAAAAATTAAAATATCGCATAATATAAATTTCTTTTGCTTACATAGTTTCCTTTATATGAAAATTTACTCAATAAGCTTTTATTTCATATCTTATTCAACTTCTAATTCGATTTCTACCATTTTTGGTGATTTTTCAAAGTCACACAACTGCTTCTGTCCAAAACTATTTTATTACTAAATTTCACTCTTACATAATCTCACTTACTCCATTCCATCTTTCCGAAAGTTCACTCAACTATCGAGCACATTGCTCATAAATTTTCACACACATATGCCTGCACTTATTCATCACGTAGTCATATTCAATTACACTATTCATTACATGATCACATGTACTTTCACTTAGTCAATTTCCCGTTGAACTCATGGAATAATAACAGATACTCAGTGGCCTACACATATTACCACCCTAGTAACCGAAGCTGTTTGGTGCACATAGTAGCTTGCACTTAGTACTACATCTGTGATCAAAACCGTCTCTTACCGATAGTGGCCTGCACTTAGTACCATACATGTGATCGAAGCTATCGGGTACGCATAGCAGCCTGCACTTAGTACTACACATGCGACCAACAATCCAGTACACGTAGTAGCCTACACTTAGTACTACACACGTGACCTAACCATCTGATACACGTAGTATCCCGCACTTAGTACTACACACATGATTGAAGTTGTCGGGTACGCATAGTATCCTGCACTTAGTACTACACATGCGACCTAACTATCTGGTACATGTAGTAGCCTGCACTTAGTACTACACACGTGACCTAAAACCATTTTAAACACATAGTAGCCTGCACATAGTACTACACATGTGTTCTCACAATGGATCATTCGTATCATTTCTATTCTGAAGGTTCAACCAGGAAATTCCTCACTTTTCAACATTTAACAAACTCATTCATAGTCTATTTTGATTCGTTATTTACGTCAAATGATCATTCTATAGGCAGCCACATCTCATATAATAATGAAATATAATAACATAAAAAGAATCGATATATTATTTACATACAAACTTACCTTCCTTTTCACTCTTTCACGAGTTATCCAACTTAATAAAACATCATGTTATATCAAATTCTCAATATATTCAGCTATTATATAGCAAGCCATCAATGATTGAACCATCAAACATTTTATGTGTTACTAGTCATATATCATTGTGCTCACAAATTTTATATACCATTCTTTCATCACTTTTCACTATATTAAATCATGCCATTCGTGCAATAATAATATATAATTTTCAATTCAAATATAGCATTGCAATATTATTGACAGACGAACTTACCTCGGCACCAAAATAGCAAAAAGGAACCTAACCGTCGATTTTCCATTTTTCACCCGATCTAGGTCCATTCCTCATTTTCCTTGATCTATAATATTGCATTTAGTCCAATTATTAGTCACAAGATTTAATTTGATCCAAAAATACATTTTGGAAAAATTACAATTTTGCCCCTAAACTTTGTCAAAATTACACTTTTGCCCCTAGGCTTGTAAAGTGATTTTTATTCAATTTTCTCACTGTATAGGCCTAGCCGTACCATTTTCATAACTATAGCAAACTAAAAACTCATCAAAACACCCTTTTATACCATTTTTACAACTTTTACAAAATGGTCCTTTCGGACGTTTTCATCGAAAATCACTTAGTAAAAGTCGTTTATTTAACACCCAACACTCATTTTCTACCATTAGACATCAAAATGCATGCATGTCACACATGGGTCAATTTTTAAACATGAACCCTAGCTCAAATTAATGGTAGAAATAGATAGATCTTATTACGAAGATTGCAAAAACATAAAAATCATTAAAAACGGGGCTAGAACGGACTTACATAAACCCTAGCCATAGTTTCTCCATGAAAATTTTGGCCAAGAGGTTGAAGATGGAAAAAAAATTGGCTTTTAATTTTGTTTTTAATTCATTTTAATAACTAAATGACCAAAATGCCCTTAATGAAAAACTTTGGAAACATGCCTAACCATGTCCATTTTTGTCCACCAACTTAACAAATGGTCTAATTACCATATAAGGACCTCCAACTTAAAATTTCATTAACAATTGGACACCTCTAACATGTAAAACTCAACTTTTTCACTTTTTACGATTTAGTCCTTTTGACTAAATTGAGTGCCCAAACATCAAAATTTTCAAACAAAATTTTCATGAAATCATTCCGTGAAATTTTAGACCATAAATATAATAAAAATAAAATTTTTCTCATCGGATGTAACGCCCTAATTTTCAGGATTTTTCGGGTTTCTGTGATTTTTGGTAAATTTTGAAATTTTGTGGTTCTGAATATTGGAATTGTGTTTAAGTGTGTTAGTGGGCCTTTAGAAGGCCCAAGCCTAGGTTAAACACGGTAAAATATCAAGGTTGGATTTTAAGTGAATAGGAGACTTGGTTAAGTGGGCTTTTAAGAAGAACTTCGTAAATTATGACGCAAATAAGGCCTTGGTAAAGTGGCAAGGTGGCGCCACTAAGTCCCTAAAAAAAGGGCGTTTGGGAAGGAATTAAAGGTCAAGGGTTCAAGTTGCAAGGTAGGCATATGGTTACTTTTTAATTTTAGGCATGTGTCGGGCATGTGATCACTTAAGTGAATTTCGACAAGGGCCTTAGGGAGGTTCGGCCGATTGTTTTAGTTGATATTAGGGTTACGTTCTTTTCTTTTTTTGTCTTGGAGAATTAGGGTTAGCCACCTGAAAGCTTTCACTGCCATTCATCCTTTCTGAGTTCTTACAAAAGCCGAAAATGCAAATTCCTTCTCCTTGCTGTCGATTTCTTCTTCCTCTCTTTTTTCTCCATTTTCTTTCTTCCTTTTTGCTTTTTCTTCTAGCCAGAACCTTCTAATCACCTTACTCACCTCCTCTGTCAATACCATCCTCCACAAAACCTCCATAGCTGATTGCCATAAAAGTCAAAATCCCGAAAACTCACTTCTTGTGCCGATTTCTCCAAGCCAAAATCCTTCAGTTATTTTTGTTCTTTTTGATCAACCTTCATTTTCTCTAAACCCTTAGTATCTGTCGGCAACATTACTTCAAAGTTATAGCCTCAACTCGTCATCTTCTTCATCACTTAAAAGTCAAAATACCATATATTTAGGGACTTATAGCAGAAACTTTAGATCTCCTGGATTCGAGTTCTGCTATCGTTTAGAGGATAGATCTGCATCAAATCTGCATAGAAATCAAAGAGGAATAAATGGTAAGTGCTCATCACCTCAGATCTAGTCTTATTTTACAATTTAGAAAAGCCGAAGTCCCTAAAATCTAGAGGGCTGTCGATTTGGGCATAGGGCTTTAAGGGTCTTTAACCGACGATTTCTTTTCGTGATTAGTGTCTTCTGAAGGTTCGATCGAAGGCTTGGATCTTTGGAACAACTAGACTTAGATCTAGTCATCGATTTTCGGCAAAAAGGTAAGATTCTAAAGGCTTTAGGGGCATGGTTCAAATATGGGTTGCTGAATATTGGGATTGGTTGTTGTGGGTTGCAATCTAAGAATTGTGGCAATCAATTGTAGGACATCGTAAGGGATCTCAGTAGCAGTCGTCGCGAAACAGGTGTGTATCGAACACCCTCTCATAGTTCAATTCAGCAAAAGCTGAAATGCCGAAATTCCAGCATTTCGTGGGCTTGTGAGTGTGCGAGTGCTCACAAGACGTTTAGAAATCATTAGATCTGAAATTACAAGTGGTAAGTTAGTCATGCGTGAAGTTTCGTGCACTTTGGTAATTAGGCCTCGATAGGCTAAAACTGGGCCCAATGGGCTTACGAGCCCATACGGGTTAATAAAAAGATAATAAAAATATGTAATATAAAAAATAGGAAATAAGTATGTTCTGTTAGACTGTAGAATCGAAGCTGCTTAAACCGGTAAACTGGTCATAAAACTTGAGTTAAATGGGCTTAAATTGCTAATGGACACTGTAGGGCCCATTAGGGGTTTTAGGGCCCAATGGCTAAAATTGTGAAATTGAGATAAATAAATTACTGCGATGACAAATGGGCTAGTAAGGACCGTAACATTCATGAGAACCCTTAAAACTGATAAAAGTACTGAAATACCTTTATAGGTGGAAAGTTTACGGTTTTACCCCTAAGAGCAAAATTACTGATATACCCCTAGGGTTAAGGTTGACCTGAATGCATGTTTGACTGTTACTATTTACTGCATGCCATGTTATTATTATCTGATGCATGGGACTGGGTTATTGATGGAGGAAGTACTGAAAGTGGCTTGACCACGTACTGGAGGCTTTGCCTCAACTTACTGATATCTGAGCAGCTATGCTGCAACTGTAGAGTGTAGGACTGGGCGGGTTGAGCTATTCCCCACATGGAGTGGAGGGCTGGTACGGGTGGAGTGTAGCGGTTGGTTATAGGCTGGGTTGGGCTTGCATACACGAATATGCCTGCTCTGTTCTGGAATGGGCCTATGGGCCATACTGTTATCTGAAAAGGGGCTAAGGCCCAGTATACCGTATTCTGAAAAGGGCTTCGGCTCAGTACCCGCTATTATCTGAATAGGGCTTAGGCCCAATGGGCTTGAGCTAACTTGGGCTTTGGATGGGTTTTCCATATACACTGAGTTTTCCAAACTCACCCCCTTTCTCTTCCATCCTTGCAGGTGAGCCCTAGTTGGTGGACTTGGAGCTGGGCGGGATTTAGAGTGGCCACGAAGATTAAATTTCTGGTTTTAAATAAGTTTCAAGTAGCTTCCTTTTAAATTTCGCATTTATTTTTGATTATTTCTATTTTGGTTAAAGTTGTAATAAGGCCGCTCTATTATTTTTATTTTGGGTTTTTAAATTACTTAAATCATTTTCGACTTGAGATTCACATCACTTAAATTGATTTCTTGAAATTGGTTAACTCTGGGTTTATAAAAAATTACTTGTTTTAAACCGACACAACAACCAAACGTCTTCGAAACGAAACTTTTCAAAGTACAAAAAAAGTCACATTTTTTTAAACCCTTAACAATCGATAATGGATAGGACTCACACTAGTGAATCGGAACATTTCTCTTAAAACATCATTAATGGTTTTTGCAAAGCTCACCCAAACTTTAGTAAACTAGGTAACTTGGTTAGTGGTAGGTAATGTGACACACCGAATTCGGCCGTAACATCTATGCTGGGTTTGTGGTGTTACATTTAGTGGTATCAGAGCCAAGTTGCAACAACTCGACTCTGGATCGGGTCCAAAAAGGTTTTCAAAACATTAAACCCAAATAGGGTATTTTTGGAAAAATCTGACTTTTGAAAATAAATTTTCTAGTTAAGGAGATAAGTTTTCAAACTTGGTTTCTTTAAATCAAATGTTTGAGAAATGGATTTTAAAAAGGCCTAAATCTTTTGCATTTGTCTGAAATCTGATAAGGTGGCACACTAAATCCCCGGCACCAAGTCTGCAAGTATCTTTCTGCTCTATATATATACTGTACTGTACTAAAAATAATACTGTAGATAATACTGAGCCTTAGATGTAGTACTATAGATAAGGTAGTATTAAGGCTACAAAACTGAGACTATAGGGTAAACTAAGCCCTAGGAAACTGAGACAGTAGCTAAACTGCGATTGCGCGAGAACAACTCTGAAACTTTATCTGTTCATAAGATATTCTGTAATAAACAATTGAAACAGTAAACTAATGTCATAAAATTCATAATCAGATAAATCGATATGAGTACGAGAGCTGCTCGGGAAAGAGGCCGTGGTCGAGACTGTGGTAGTACTCAAGCTGGATCTTCGTCTTCTGAACACATGCCAGCTGGTGAGGGACGACCACCACCGATGGATGCTAATGGGCTGTATGATCAGGCCACAGGGGACGACGCTCTGTCCCAGGCCATTTGAGAGTTTTAGAAAGGGTGGTCAGACCTAATGTCGGGCTCATGAATAGGGGGTCCATTTCTGAGTGACTCCGGGCCAACGAAGTGGAGGTTTTTAAGGGCGTATCTAGAGTAGCCTCAAATGTGGCTGAGTACTAGCTGGAAGCCACGGAGCGGATTATGGATGACCTGGACTGCTCAGTGGAGCAGAAGTTAAAAGGAGCAGTGTCGTTGCTACGGGACGAGGCGTATCAGTGGTGGATCACTTTGAGAGAGGGTACCCCAACTGAGAAGGTAACATGGGAGTTGTTCAAGCAGTCCTTCAAGGTGAAATATGTCGGGGCTAGCTATGTGGATGCACGAAGAAAGGAATTCCTGAACCTGACTCAGGGTAGTAAGGCCGTTGCTGAATATGAGGCAGAGTTTTTGCAATTGAGCCAGTACGCTAGTGGCATTGTCTCCACCGAATATGAGCGCAGTGTTCGTTTTGAGGATGGCCTCAGGGATGAGTTAAGGGTGCTGATAGCTCCACACAGAGAGCGTAATTTTGCTGCACTGGTAGAGAAGGCTAAGATAGCCAAAGAGATAAAGCAAGCCGAATGAAAGAACTGCAATAGGGATCGAAACTGATTCAGGAGGGATGTTGGACCAACTGGTATTGCAAACCGAAATGTTAAGAGAGCTAGGATGGAGGAACTAGTTCGAGTAGTTTCGGTGAACACAGTTAGACCACAAGCTTGTGGAGATTGTGGTAGAGTGCATCTGGAGGAATGCTGGAAGTGTACTGGGGCTTGTCTTCATTGTGGGTCAAAGGAACATAGGATTAGAGATTGTCCTAGGAGGCCAGCCCAGACTCAAGTGGCTGAACAAGGGGCTGCACAACCTGTGCAACTAGCGCGAGGTAGACCGCCGCCGCCGAGAGGTCGTAGACAAGGTCGCGGTGGCAATGGCCGTGGACGTGGGGCACCTGGCAGGGGTGCTGTTAATGCTGAGGCTCGTCAGCCAGCTTTGGTATATGCTACTCGTCGCCACGAGAAGGGTGACGCACCTGATGTCATAACTGGTGCATTTTTATCTCTGGCGTACCTTATACTGCTCTGATAGATGTGGGGTCAACTAATTCGTATGTTGCATGTGACATTTCGAAGGCATTGGGTGTACACTTCGAGGAGACTGTGTGTGGGGTAAAAGTGATAAGTCCTTTAGGTCACTCGGTTAAGGAAGAGAAACTCTTTAGGGAGGTGCCATTAGAGACTCAAGGTAGGATTTTCTACGGAGACTTGATGGAGTTATCATTCAGAGAATTCGATTTGATCCTAGGGATGGACTGGTTGACCAAGCATAGGGCAACTCTGGATTGTGCCGCTAAGAGGATGGTGTTAAGGACTGTCGAGGATGAAGAGGTAATGATTATTGGAAAATGAAGAGATTGCTTGTCCAATGTCGTATCGGCTTTGGGGGCTGAAAGATTGATGTGACAGCCCTAAATTGACCCTAGTCGAAAAGTGGTTTCGGGACCACGAAACCAAGTCATAAAAATAATTTACAGTCATATTTGATGCTCATTATATATGAATATGCATGTGTGAAAAATTCATGCTTAAATTATGTGTATATGGTGCGAAATTTATTAAATAGGACTTGTGTGAGAAAATTTAGAAATGTGCTAGGCAAATGTTAAAGTGGCCTATTAATGCATGTTAGAAAATGCTTGTACTTGCATGTCAAATTAGCCAAATTCCAGATGGTGGCCGGCCATGTTATGGACTAAAACATATTATAATTATTTTATGTTAATATTTTATGTTAAAAATAAAAATATGGATAATAAAAAAATGTTGAATTGTGGGAGGAGAAACCAAAGTTTCTCCATCTTTGCTCCTCATTGTCGTAACTAGAAGAGAAAAAGCTTTGAGAAATTCGGCTATGGTGGCTAGATAAATGAAGGTAAGTTCAATGATGATTCTTGGATTTTTAACATTTTTGAGTTAGTCATTAAGTTCTTTGCTCAACCCATGACCAATTTGGAATGGTGTGGTGTCTTGAGCATTCGGCCATGGTAGAAAATGGAAGAGATATATGGTTGTTGTCATGCTTAACGAATAAGTTACAAATGGTTGTTAATTGTGATAGTTTAAGGTAATTGTAAGTAGTTTGAATAAATGAACAATAATAATAATAAATCATCTAGTGAATGGGTGTAATTGCCGAATTTGAACTAGGAAGTTATTGAGTAATGTTTGTATTTTAAGTGATAGAATAGAGTGAATGCTTGGAATGTGATATGTATGAATTATAAGTCGGATTAAGGCTGTTATATTGCCTTATCATTTTCGGAAATGTGCTTTGTCAAAGAAATTGAGGGTTGATGTTTAAGTGATGTAAGTATAGGTATATTCGGCTTGTAGTTTTATAGATGTAATATGAGTGTTAGGTCGAAATGATGTTTAAGTACGAATGTATTTGGATGGATGTGCTTATAAGTATAACTTGAGATAAAATGGTGTTTAGTCATTATAAATAACCATATTTGTAGAATGTGTTACATTATATATATTTGGCCTTAACATAGATATGCATATATCTATAAAGTTGTTAATGCCTAAGTAAGATGTTGGGTTGTGCATGACTAGAGAATATATATATATACATATATATGCGTATGGTGTTTGATAGTTAACCATTAAGTCATATGTACCTTAACCTTATAATATACGTGTATTATATTAAATCGCCTATTTGATTTGAAATTAAATGAATTCAATTGTTTTAAATTAAGCTCAAGAGCAAAGAGGATCTAGATCTGATAAGGGAAAGGAAAAAGTAATCGAATAGCTGTTGAAGTCGTTCGACAACATCCGAGGTAAGTCTTTGAGTAATGGAACTTAGTTTATGATTTGATTAAGTCATGACATATAAGTATAATAAATAAACGGTGATATAATGATTCTACTTGAATCATATATCGAGGTAATTAGTTATACTTATGACTGGTAGCCGAATGTGTATAGAGATCATGTTATAAAGCCAATCAAAATCATGCTCTTTGTATGTGGCTATTGAGCCAAAAATGGTAATGGTTGATAAGTGTCTTGTGTTTGAGTTCTAGTAGTGAAAATGAAATATAGATGTGTTATGATTTATTGATATATGTGCATGATTATTCGAATGATAACCAGACTAAGATCCGAAGGCATTTGTGCTAGTTACTATATCCGGGCTAAGTCCCGAAGGCATTTCTGCTAGTTACTATATCCGGGCTAAGTCCCGAAGGCATTTGTGCTAGTTACTATAACCGGACTAAGATCTGAAGGCATTTGTGCTAGTTACTATAACCGGACTAAGATCCGAAGGCATTTGTGCTAGTTACTATATCCGGGCTAAGTCCCGAAGGCATTTGTGCTAGTTACTATATCCGGGCTAACTCCCGAAGGCATTTGTGCGAGTTGCTATATCCGGCTAAATCCCGAAGGTACTTGGGTTTTGAAATGAGCGATCTTGCTATAATAACTTCAATTAATACGCTCATAAATCCAAACGATAAGGTATGTTTCGTATATGCATTGGAAAGGTTGATTCCTTTTAAATAGTATTCGCTCAATTGATTAACAAGCTTCCGGCCTTTAGTTAGGTTTGATCCTGAGTGTATGAATATAATGGTTGAAGCGTGAAGTAAACATGATTTTGGGAATATGCTTATATGCAATTGTTCATTTAGTCATACGAACGCTATACCTTAGTTGTAAATAATTTCATTACTTAAAACTTACTAAGCATCAAAATGCTTATTATGTTGCTTTAATTCTCTGTTTTATAGATTTTGTTCGTCAGCTATCGGACTGGGGAGTGTCAAAGTCGAAGTCGTCCACACTATCTAAGCCACTTTTTGGTACTCTTCAGTTGAACTTGATAATAGCATGTATAGGGCTGACCCTTGTTGTTAATTAAGTATCTTTTGGTAATGTATATTCGTATAGCCATGCGAAAATGGCTTGTTTATTTTGAGTATAACATTATGGTCATTTTTTATATATATGGTCCTATGTTATGGTTATTAAGTGGTGTGGAAATGTTTGGTAATGATTAGCCATTGGAATGGCCAATCATGGTCCTATTGGTGCTACGTACGTCATGGCTAATCGTGATTATACTTGAAAATAATGTATGTCAATTTACTAATTGATTCATGGAAAATTATGAAATAGGTAAAATTTACCTTAAAATAGATGCTGACAGCAGCAGTGATGTGAATTTGAAAAATCACTAAAAATAGTAGGAATGGAATTAAATAGTGAATAAATTATGTAATCTAATCTTGATGAGTTTATTTTCATATGAAAGAAACGAAACGACCATATGAGTCGTATTTTATGAGATGTTTAAGTTTTCGTAAAATAGGGCCAGAGCATTTTCTGGATCACCTGTTATGATTTTGAAAATTTACCATAAATTAACCAGAGACAATTAGAAGTCATTCTTTATATTTACAGATTCCTTTTTGAGTCTAGTTTCATTAGAAACAAATGGTATAAGTATTGAAGCTCTGTACAGGAAGATATCTAAGTTGTAATGCATGAAGGTCAGAGTAGTCGAACCCTAAAATAGGGGACAATTTAACTAATAAACTGTACTAATTGGCCCGACCAAAAATTCTAGAAACAAATTTGTAGATGGATATATGAGTCTAGTTTCAGGAAAAATTTACGAAATCGATTTTTGAGTTTTGGAACTCGAGCTATGATTTTTAAAGTGGCCGTGATGCAGTTAGCCAGCTTGTCTAGAAATTTTAAAATGAACTGTGTAAGTAAATGAATTAAGTCCGTTAACACCTCGTGTTCGACTCCGGCAACGGTCTCGGGTACGGGGCGTTACAATTTTATTGGTATCAGAGCTACGGTTTAGTCGATTCTAGGACTACCGTAATACGTTCGGGTTTAGCTATACATTCCATTATGTGTTTATTTGATAGTGTGGTGATTTCCGACAGTTAAAAATGTGTTTACTTATAGTAATGGATCCCGATCCCAACTGAGCGGTAGCTGATGATGTTGAGAGTGTAGCGCCTGCCCTCGCGCAAGGGACAGCGCCGGTGGACTCTCAACCTATTACTAGTAATCAGAATGATGAAGCTAGACAGGCTTTTTATAGCGTGATGAATGATTGGTTCAATCAGTATATTCGAACAAATACGGTTGTTCCACAACCCCCACTCCCAACTAATACAACCCCTGCACCTGCGATACCTCCGGTAACTGACCAGATGAGGTTAAATAAGCCCCAAGTTGACAGAATCCAAAAACACGAGGCTACTGAATTTAAAACTACAGACAGCGATGATGCCGAGCAAGCTAAATTTTGGTTGGACAACACTATTCGGGTGCTTGATGAACTATCTTGCACACCCTGTGAATGCCTAAAGTGTACTATCTCCTTGCTACGTGATTCTGCCTACTATTGGTGGAATACGTTGATTTCGGTTGTGCCCAGAGAGCAAGTAACTTGGGAGTTTTTCCAAACCGAGTTTCGAAAAAAGTATATCAGCCAGAGATTCATTGATCAAAAACGGAAAGAATTTCTTGAACTTAAACAAGGTTCCATGTTGGTTACTGATTATGAACGAAAGTTTGTAAGGCTTAGCCGATACGCTCGAGAATGCATTTCCTCAGAAGCTATAATGTGTAAACGTTTCAAAGATGGACTGAACGAAGATATAAAACTGCATGTTGGCATTTTAGAAATCAGAGAATTTGTGGTACTTGTCGAGCGAGCTTGCAAAGCCGAAGAGCTCAGTAAGGAGAAAAGAAAAGCTGATATGGGAGCAAAGGAGTTTCGTTAAAGATCTTCGGGAAAGCCCTTTCAACAGTCTTCGGAGAAAGTTAGAGATGATTTAGGCCGGTCTAAAGGCACTCCGGGCTTTTCTAGACGAGATCGTGACCGACCCCCTGTGAGTACACGAATCACTTCGGTTGCCAGTGTTGGAAATGATCGTCGAGACAGAACAGAGTGCCAGTATTGTGGTAAATGGCATTCGAGGAGTTGTAGATTCCATGACCGCTCCTGTTATAAGTGCGGATCAGCTGACCATTTTATCAAGGATTGCCCGAGACTGTCTGAACAAAATGTAAATCAGAGTGGGAAACCAGGTGCTACTGCTGCTCGGAGTAGACCATCTAGAAATACGGGGAATGTTAGTGGCGGTTAGAGAGGATCTAGAGATCTACAACCAGATCTGAGGCTGGTGCTCCTGCTAGAGCTTATGCTATACGTGCACGCGAGGATGCTTCCTCGCCAGATATTATTACCGGTACTTTCACTCTCTTTGATACTAATGTGATTGCATTGATTGACCCTGGTTCTACTCATTCATATGAATGTGAGACCTTAGCATCCAGTAAGACTTTACCTGTTGAGAATGGATTGCCAACAATAATATCCTCGATATTAGCTCAAAAATATGTGAGAAAGGGGTGTGAAGCGTATCTTGCATACGTATTTGATAATAAAGAACCAGAAAAGAAACTTGAATCGGTACCAGTGGTTTGTGAATATCCGGATGTTTTTCCCAAAGAATTACCGGGGTTACCACCTGTTCGGGAGGTAGAGTTTGGCATCGAACTTGTACCTGGGACTACACCGATTTCGATAGCTCTGTATCGTATGGCACCAACGAAATTAAAGGAATTGAAAGCTCAGTTGCAAGAGTTGATGGATAGAGGTTTCGCTCGACCAAGTTTCTCACCTTGGGGTGCACCAGTATTGTTTGTGAAAAAGAAAGACGGAACCATGAGGTTGTGCATCAACTATCGTCAGCTGAATAAAGTGACAATAAAGAATAAATATCCATTACCGCGTATTGATGATTGTTTGATCAACTAAAGGGAGCCTCAGTGTTTTCAAAGATAGATTTGAGATCGGGCTATTATCAGTTGCGAATTCGAGATTCGGATATACCCAAAACTACTTTCAGAATGAGATACGGTCACTACGAGTTCTTAGTGATGCCGTTTGGGCTCACTAATGCCCCTGCGGTATTTATGGATTTGATGAATCGGATCTTCAGACCGTTTTTGGATCAGTTTGTAGTTGTGTTTATCGATGATATTTTGGTCTATTCGAGAAATGAAACCGATCATGTTGAACACCTGGGATTAGTGTTACAGATTTTACGGGATAAGCAGTTATATGCTAAGTTCAGTAAGTGTGAGTTCTGGTTAAGAAAGGTTAGCTTCTTGGGTCATGTGGTATCTGCATCGGGTATTCGAGTTGATTCGAGCAAAATTTCAGCCATACTTAACTAGAAGCCTCCGAGAAATATTACTGAGGTTCGGAGCTTTTTGGGACTTGCCGGTTACTACAGACGATTTGTAAAGGGTTTTTTGATGATAGCCACACCAATGACGAAACTGCTTCAGAAAGATGTTAAGTTTGAATGGACAAAAAAATGTCAGAAAAGTTTGATCAACTAAAGACTTATTTGACTGAAGCTCCAGTACTAGTGCAGCCCGAATCAGGCAAAGAGTTTGTCATTTACAGTGATGCATCCTTACTTGGGTTGGGTTGTGTATTGATGCAAGAAGGTCGAGTTGTAGCTTATGCGTCGAGGCAATTGAAGCCACATGAGAAAAATTATCCAACCCATGATCCCGAATTAGCTACCATCGTATTCGCTTTGAAAATATGGAGACATTACTTATTTGGTGAGAAGTGCCATGTATTTTCGGATCACAAAAGTCTCAAATATTTGATGACTCAAAGAGATTTGAATTTACGACAAAGACGTTGGCTCGAGTTGTTAAAAGACTACGAGCTTGTCATTGACTATCACCCGGGAAAGGCTAATGTGGTTGCAGATACTTTAAGTCGTAAATCACTGTTTGCTTTACAAGCAATGAATGTACACTTGTCTGTTCTATCCGATAATGTGTTAGTAGCAGAATTAAAGGCTAAACCATTGTTGATTCATCAAATTCGTGAAGCTCAGAAAGTCGATGATGAATTGGTTGCAAAACGGGCTGAATGTATTTCGAATATGGAGTTAGAGTTTCAAATAGATGATGATGATTGTTTGAGGTTCAGAAGTCGATTGTGTGTTCCAAGAAATTCAAAACTTATTTCGATGATCTTGAGCGAGGCTCATAGTAGCCGAATGTCTATCCACCCGGGTAGTACAAAAATGTACAATGATTTGAAAGTCAGTTTTGGTGGCCTGGTATGAAACGAGACATTTCTGACTTTGTTTCGAAGTGTTTGATATGTCAACAAGTGAAAGCGGAACATCAAGTGCCTTCAAGATTACTTCAGCATATCATGATACCCGAATGGAAGTGGGATCGAGTCACAATGGACTTTGTGTCTGGATTGCCATTGTCATCAAGTAAGAAAGATGAGATCTGGGTTGTTGTTGATAGACTGACTAAGTCGACTCATTTTATTCCCGTACGTACGGATTATTCACTGGATAAACTAGCTAAATTGTATGTTTCTCAGATTGTAAGATTACACGGGGTACCTATTTCTATTGTGTCGGATAGAGATCCGAGGTTCACCTCGCGATTTTGGAAGAAATTGCAAGAAGCTTTGGGTACCAAGTTGCATTTTAGCACCGCTTTTCATCCTCAGACCGATGGTCAATTCTAACGAATAATTCTGATACTCGAGGATATGTTGAGATGTTGCATCCTTGAGTTTGGTGGTTCATGGGAACGGTATTTACCTTTGATTGAATTCGCTTACAACAATAGTTTTCAATCAAGTATTAAGATGGCACCTTACGAGGCTTTGTACGGTCGTAAATGCCGTACACCATTATTTTGGACCGAGCTCGGTGAAAGTAAAATTTTCAGAGTTGATTTGATTAAAGATGCTGAGCAAAAAGTAAAAATAATTCGTGAAAGTCTGAAGGCAGCATCAGATCGTCAGAAGTCATACGCGGATTTAAAACGAAGAGATATTGAGTATCAGGTGGGAGACAAAGTGTTTCTTAAAGTTTCACCTTGGAAAAAGATACTCAGATTTGGCCGTAAGGGAAAACTGAGTCCGAGGTTCATAGCGCCGTATGAAATATCCGAACGAGTTGGTCCAGTGGCATATAGATTGATTTTACCCCCTGATCTCGAAAAGATTCACAACGTTTTTCATGTTTCGATGCTTCGACGTTACAGATCTGATCCTTCGCACATAATTAATCCCTCCGAGGTTGAAATTCAATCCAATATGAGCAATGAAGAAGAACCGATCCGTATCCTAGCTCGTGAAGTGAAAGAGTTGCGAAACAAAAGGGTTCCGTTAGTAAAGGTGTTATGGCTCAAACACGGGATCGAAGAAGCTACTTGGGAAACTGAGAACTCTATGAAAGAACGATACCCAAACCTATTTACCAGTAAGATTTTCGGGGACGAAAATTTCTTAAAGTGGGGGAGAGTTGTGACAGCCCTAAATTGACCCTAGTCGGAAAGTGGTTTCGGGACCACGAAACCAAGTCATAAAAATAATTTACAGTCATGTTTGATGCTCATTATATATGAATATGCATGTGTGAAAAATTCATGCTTAAATTATGTGTATATGGTGCGAAATTTATTAAATAGGACTTGTGTGAGAAAATTTAGAAATGTGCTAGGCAAATGTTAAAGTGGCCTATTAATGCATGTTAGAAAATGCTTGTACTTGCATGTTAAATTAGCCAAATTCTAGATGGTGGCCGGCCATGTTATGGACTAAAACATATTATAATTATTTTATGTTAATATTTTATGTTAAAAATAAAAATATGGATAGTAAAAAAATGTTGAATTGTGGGAGGAGAAACCAAAGTTTCTCCATCTTTGCTCCTCATTGCCGTAACTAGAAGAGAAAAAGCTTTGAGAAATTCGGCTATGGTGGCTAGATAAATGAAGGTAATTTCAATGATGATTCTTGGATTTTTAACATTTTTGAGTTAGTCATTAAGTTCTTTGCTCAACCCATGACCAATTTGGAATGGTGTGGTGTCTTGAGCATTCGGCCATGGTAGAAAATGGAAGAGATATATGGTTGTTTTCATGTTTAATGAATAAGTTACAAATGGTTGTTAATTGTGATAGTTTAAGGTAATTGTAAGTAGTTTGAATAAATGAACAATAATAATAAATCATCTAGTGAATGGGTGTAATTGCCGAATTTGAACTAGGAAGTTATTGAGTAATGTTTGTATTTTAAGTGATAGAATAGAGTGAATGCTTGGAATGTGATATGTATGAATTATAAGTCGGATTAAGGCTGTTATATTGCCTTATCATTTTCGGAAATGTGCTTTGTCAAAGAAATTGAGGGTTGATGTTTAAGTGATGTAAGTATAGGTATATTCGGCTTGTAGTTTTATAGATGTAATATGAGTGTTAGGTCGGAATGATGTTTAAGTACGAATGTATTTGGATGGATGTGCTTATAAGTATAACTTGAGATAAAATGGTGTTTAGTCATTATAAATAACGATATTTGTAGAATGTGTTAAATTATATATATTCGGCCTTAACATAGATATGCATATATCTATAAAGTTGTTAATGCCTAAGTAAGATGTTGGGTTGTGCATGACTAGAGAATATATATATACATATATATGCGTATGGTGTTTGATAGTTAACCATTAAGTCATATGTACCTCAACCTTATAATATACGTGTATTATATTAAATCGCCTATTTGATTTGAAATTAAATGAATTCAATTGTTTTAAATTAAGCTCAAGAGCAAAGAGGATCTAGATCTGATAAGGGAAAGGAAAAAGTAATCGAATAGCTGTTGAAGTCGTTCGACAACATCCGAGGTAAGTCTTTGAGTAATGGAACTTAGTTTATGATTTGATTAAGTCATGACATATAAGTATAATAAATAAATGGTGATATAATGATTCTACTTGAATCATATATCGAGGCAATTAGTTATACTTATGACTGGTAGCCGAATGTGTATAGAGATCATGTTATAAAGCCAATCAAAATCATGCTCTTTGTATGTGGCTATTGAGCCGAAAATGGTAATGGTTGATAAGTGTCTTGTGTTTGAGTTCTAGTAATGAAAATGAAATATAGATGTGTTATGATTTATTGATATATATACATGATTATTCGGATGATAACCAGACTAAGATCCGAAGGCATTTGTGCTAATTACTATATCCGGGCTAAGTCCCGAAGGCATTTGTGCTAGTTACTATATCCGGGCTAAGTCCCGAAGGCATTTGTGCTAGTTACTATAACTGGACTAAGATCCGAAGGCATTTGTGCTAGTTACTATAACCGGACTAAGATCCGAAGGCATTTGTGCTAGTTACTATATCCGGGCTAAGTCCCGAAGGCATTTGTGCTAGTTACTATATCTGGGCTAACTCCCGAAGGCATTTGTGCGAGTTGCTATATCCGGCTAAATCCTGAAGGTATGGTTTGGAAATGAGAGATCTTGCTGTAATAACTTCAATTAATACGCTCATAAATCCAAACGATAAGGTATGTTTCGTATATGCATTGGAAAGGTTGATTTCTTTTAAATAGTATTCGCTCAATTGATTAACAAGCTTCCGGCCTTTAGTTAGGTTTGATCCTGAGTGTATGAATATAATGGTTGAAGCGTGAAGTAAACATGATTTTGGGAATATGCTTATATGCAATTGTTCATTTAGTCATACGAACGCTATACCTTAGTTGTAAATAATTTCATTACTTAAAACTTACTAAGCATCAAAATGCTTATTCTGTTGCTTTAATTCTCTGTTTTATAGATTTTGTTCGTCAGCTATCGGACTCGGGAGTGTCAAAGTCGAAGTCGTCCACACTATCTAAGCCATTTTTTGGTACTCTTCAGTTGAACTTGATAATGGCATGTATAGGGCTGACCCTTGTTGTTAATTAAGTATCTTTTGGTAATGTATATTCGTATAGCCATGCGAAAATGGCTTGTTTATTTTGAGTATAACATTATGGTCATTTTTTATATATATGGTCCTATGATATGGTTATTAAGTGGTGTGGAAATATTTGGTAATGATTAGCCATTGGAATGGCCAATCATGGTCCTATTGGTGCTACGTACGTCATGGCTAATCGTGATTATACTTGAAAATAATGTATGTCAATTTACTAATTGATTCATGGAAAATTATGAAATAGGTAAAATTTACCTTAAAATAGATGCTGACAGCAGCAGTGATGTGAATTTGAAAAATCACTAAAAATAGTAGGAATGGAATTAAATAGTGAATAAATTATGTAATCTAATCTTGATGAGTTTATTTTCATATGAAAGAAACGAAACGACCATATGAGTCGTATTTTATGAGATGTTTAAGTTTTCGTAAAATAGGGCCAGAGCATTTTCTGGATCACCTGTTATGATTTTGAAAATTTACCATAAATTAACCAGAGACAATTAGAAGTCATTCTTTATATTTACAGATTCCTTTTTGAGTCTAGTTTCATTAGAAACAAATGGTATAAGTATTGAAGCTCTGTACAGGAAGATATCTAAGTTGTAATGCATGAAGGTCAGAGTAGTCGAACCCTAAAATAGGGGAGAATTTAACTAATAAACTGTACTAATTGGCCCGACCAAAAATTCTAGAAACAAATTTGTAGATGGATATATGAGTCTAGTTTCAGGAAAAATTTACGGAATCGGTTTTTGAGTTTTGGAACTCGAGCTATGATTTTTAAAGTGACCGTGATGCAGTTAGCCAGCTTGTCTAGAAATTTTAAAATGAACTGTGTAAGTAAATGAATTAAGTCCGTTAACACCTCGTGTTCGACTCCGGCAACGGTCTCGGGTACAGGGCATTACAATTGATGCGTAAGGGATGCGAGGCATATTTGGCTTTTGTAAGCCAAGCAGAAACTAAGGATCTAACTGTGGAGACAGTCAGAACTGTTAGAGAATTCCGAGATGTTTTCCCAGAAGAGCTTCCTGGATTACCTCCGAATCGAGAAGTCGAGTTTGGAATCGATTTGCTGCCTAAAACAGCTCCAGTGTCCATCACACCCTACAGGATGGCACCGAAGGAGTTAGTGGAACTGAAAGCTCAAATCCAAGAGTTGTTGGATAGAGGCTTCATTAGACCGAGTGTGTCTCCATGGGGAGCATCGGTCCTTTTTGTGAAAAAGAAAGGACGAGACGATATGTATGTGCATCGATTATTGCCAGTTGAACAAACTGACGATAAAGAACAAATACCCACTGCCTAGAATTGACGATCTATTTGACCAACTTAGAGGAGCTTCGGTATCTTCCAAGATTGACCTTCGATCTAGATACCATCAGCTAAGGGTAAAGGAAGTGGATATTCATAAGACAGCATTCAGAACTCGATATGGTCATTACGAGTTTCTGGTTAAGCCGTTTGGGTTGACAAACGTACTTGCAGCTTTCATGGATCTGATGAATCGAGTATTCTAACCTTACTTAGACCGATTCGTGGTCATTTTTATCGATGACATTCTGATATATTCAGAAACTGAGGACAAGCATGATGAGCATCTACGTATTGTGCTGCAAGTGCTGAGAGAGAAGCAACTTTATGTGAAGTTAAGTGTGAATTCTGGTTGCGAGAAGTGACTTTTCTAGGTCATGTGGTTTCTTCCGAAGGAATTAGAGTGGATCCTCGAAAAATTGAGGCAGTTTTGGAATGGAAACCACCGAAGTCAGTATCGGAAATTCAGAGTTTTCTGGGTTTGGTAGGCTATTACAGAAGGTTTGTAGAGGGATTTTCTCTGATTGCTGCACCATTGAAGAAATTGTTAAGGAAAGGAGTAGCATTTGTCTGGACTGAAAAACAGCAGAAAGCTTTTGACCAGTTGAAAAAGGTATTGACTGAGGCACCAGTGTTGATTCAACCAAAGTCTGGGAAGGACTTCACTGTGTACAGCGATGCGTTGCATGTGGGTTTAGGATGCGTACTAATGCAAGAGGGTAAGGTGGTCGCTTATGCTTCGCGACAGCTTAAGCCTCATGAAGTAAACTACCCTACGCACGATTTAGAGCTAGCAGCAGTGATCTTCGCGTTGAAACTCTGGAGACATTACTTATATAGAGAAAAGTGTATTATATACACAGACCATAAAAGCCTAAAGTATCTATTGACTCAGAAGGAGTTAAACCTTAGGCAACGAAGATGGATAGAGTTGCTTAAGGATTATGACTGTTTGATTGAGTACCACCCAGGTAAAGCTAATGTGGTGGCTGATGCTTTGAGTCGAAGGGTTGTTACTGATTTGAGAGCCTTGTTTGCACATTTGAGTCTGTTCGACGATGGAAGTCTGTTGGCAGAATTGCAAGTGAGGCCTACTTGGACTGAACAGATTAAAGAAAAATAGTTGAAGGATGATTCGTTAGTTCTTCGGTTTCGACAAGTTAAGAATGGTGAGAATGAGGATTTTGGACTGAATACTGAATGAGTTCTGTGCTTTCATGGAAGAGTTTGTATTCCGAAGGACCCTGAATTAAGGCAGACAATTCTAAAAGAGGCTCATGGTGGACCTTGTGCTATGCACCCTGGAGGAAATAAGTTATATCGAGACCTGCGAGAGGTGTACTGGTAGCCTGGACTAAAATGAGAGGTGACTGAATTGGTTGGGAAATGTCTGACGTGCCAGCAAGTTAAGGCCGAGCACCAATTGCCTTCTGGATTACTACAACCGGTGAAAATTCCACTATGGAAGTGGGAGAGAGTAACTATGGACTTCGTGAGTGGGCTACCTTTGACACCTACCAAGAAAGATTCTGTGTGGGTAGTTGTGGATAGGTTAACGAAATTTGCCCATTTCATACCTATTCGTACTGATTACTCACTGCAAAATTTGGCCAAGTTGTATGTGGCGGAGATAGTGCGACTGCATGGGGTGCCGGTGTCAATTATTTCTGATCGAGACCCTAGGGTTACATCTCGGTTCTGGCAGAAGTTGCAGGAGGCGTTGGGTACACGATTGGATTTAGTACTGCTTTTCACCCTCAGACAGATGGACAGTCGGAAAGGGTTATTCAAGTTTTGGAGGATATGTTAAGAGGTTGTATCATCGATTTTCGTGGTAGTTGGGAGGACTACTTGCCATTGGCAGAGTTTGCGTACAACAACAGCTACCAAGCAAGTATTCAGATGGCTCCATATGAGGCACTTTATGGGCAAAGATTTCGTATGCCTACGTGTTGGATAGAGTTGGGTGAACGACAAGTGCTTGGACCGAAATTAGTGGCAGATACTGAAAGTAAGGTTAAGTTGATAAGAGATCGGTTAAAGGAGGCATCTGATAGATAGAAGTCGTATACAGATCTAAAGCGTAAAGAGATTGAGTTCATTGTTGGGGATATGGTTTTCTTGAAGGTTTCACCTTGGAAGAAGATCTTGAGATTCGGCAAGCAAGGCAAACTGAGTCCGCGGTTTATAAGGCCTTATCGGGTTCTTAAACGGGTAGGGCCAGTAGCATATCAGTTAGAGTTACAACCGGAGTTTGACAAAATCCATGATGCCTTTCATGTGTCCATGTTGAGACGATATCGATCGGATCCTTCACATGTTGTGCCAATGGAGGAGATTGAAGTAAAGACTGATTTGACTTTTGAGGAGGAACCCGTGCAAATTTTAGATCGAAAGGTTAAAGTTTTAAGAAGGAAGTCAGTTTCGTTGGTGAAAGTACTGTTGCGTAATCATTGAAGGGAAGAGGCTACTTGGGAGTCAGAAGAGACTATGCGTCAACAATACCCTCAATTATTTGGATCAGGTAAATTTCGAGGCCGAAATTTCTTTAAGGGGGTAGAGTTGTAACGCCCTAATTTTTGGGATTTTTTGGGTTTCTGTGATTTTTGGTAAATTTTGAAATTTTGGTGTTCTGAATATTGGAATTGTGTTTAAGTGTGTTAGTGGGCCTTTAGAAGGCCCAAGCCTAAGTTAAACACGGTAAAATATCAAGGTTGGATTTTAAGTGAATAGGAGACTTGGTTAAGTGGGCTTTTAAGAAGAACTTCATAAATATGACGCAAATAAGGCCTTGATAGAGTGGCAAGGTAGCGCCACTAAGTTCCTAAAAAAAAAGGGCGTCTGGGAAGGAATTAAAGGTCCAGGGTTCAAGTTGCAAGGTAGGCATATGGTTACTTTTTAATTTTAGGCATGTGTCGGGCATGTGATCACTTAAGTGAATTTCGGCAAGGGCCTTAGGAGGTTGGCCGAT
>NC_053427.1:17063618-17253955 GCF_007990345.1 Gossypium hirsutum | reverse complement strand
CACTGATCTGTTCGAAAACACTTAGCCCGTTTGCAACCATTCTCATCGACTTCTGAGCTTCACGAATTGGTGATCAACATGGTTTAGCTTTTAATTCAGCTACTAACACACTGTCTAGCAGAACAGACAAATGCACGTTCATCGCTCGAAAGCAACATGACTTCCGGCTTAAGGCGTCCGCAACCACGTTAGCCTTTCCCGGGTGGTAATCAATGACAAGCTCGTAATCTTTCAACAACTCAAGCCAACGTCTTTGTCGCAGATTCAAGTCTCGTTGAGTCATCAAATATTTGAGACTTTTGTGATCCGAAAATACATGGCACTTCTCACCAAACAGATAATGTCGCCATATTTTTAAAGCAAACACGATGGCAGCTAATTCGAGATCATGGGTCGGATAATTCCTCTCGTGTGGCTTCAATTGTCTCGACGCATAGGCCACGACTCGACCTTCTTGCATCAATACGCAACCCAACCCAAGTAGGGATGCGTCACTATAATGACAAACTCTTTACCTGATTCGGGTTGCACCAAAATGGAGCTTCAGTCAAATGAGTTTTCAGTTGGTCGAAACTTTTCTGACATTTCTCCGTCCACTCGAACTTAACATCCTTTTGAAGTAGCTTCGTCATTGGTGTGGCTATCATCGAGAAACCTTTCACAAATCGTCGGTAATAACGGCGAGCCCCAAAAGCTCCGAACTTCAGTAACGTTTCTCGGAGGTTTCCAGTCAAGTATGGCTGAAATTTTGTTCGGGTCAACTCGAATACCCGACGCGGATACCACATGACCCAAGAAGCTAACCTCTCTTAACCAGAACTCACACTTACTGAACTTAGCATATAACTGCTTATCCCGCAAAATTTGCAGCACTAGCCTCAGATGCTCAGCATGTTCGGTCTCGTCTCTTGAATAGACCAAAATGTCATCAATGAACACCACTACGAACCGATCCAATATGGTCTGAAGATCCGATTCATCAAATCCATAAATACTGCAGGGGCATTAGTGAGCCCAAACGGCATCACTAAGAATTCGTAGTGACCATATCTCGTTCTGAAGGCAGTTTTGGGAATATCTGAATCTCGGATTCGCAACTGATAATAGCCCGATCTCAATCTATTTTTGAGAACACTGAGGCTCCCTTCAGTTGGTCGAACAATCATCGATGCGCGGCAACGGATATTTGTTCTTTATCGTCACTTTATTCAGCTGACGATAGTCAATGCACAACCTCATGGTTCCGTCCTTCTTTTTCACGAACAATACTGGTGCACCCCAAGGTGAGAAACTTGGTCGAGCGAACCTCTATCCGTCAGTTCTTGCAACTGAGCTTTCAACTCCTTTAACTCGGTTGGTGCCATACGATACGGAGCTATCGAAATCGGCGTAGTCCCAGGTACAAGCTCAATACCAAACTCTACCTCCCGAACAGGTGGTAAACCCGGTAATTCTTCCGGAAAAACATCGGGTATTCACAAACCACCGGCACAGATTCGGGTTTCTTTTCTATTCTTTGTCACCAAGTACATACGCAAGGTATGCTTCTCACCCTTTTCTTACATATTTCTGTGCCAACATTGCTGATATTACAGCTGGCATCCCCTCTAAATCCGCAGACTCAATTCGGACTACTTCGTTATTTGCGCATCTCAAATCAATAGTCTTGCTCTTGCAATTCACAATCGCATCATGCGCGGTCAACCAATCCAAACCAAGGATAACATCAAATTCATCAAACGGCAAGAGCATCAAGTTCGCCGGGAAACAGGAACCTCGAATTTCCAGGGGACATTTCTTACACACTTTGTCGACAAGCACGTAACGACCCAAAGGATTTGACACCCGAATTACGAACTCAGTAGACTCAATAGGTAAAGTCTTACTGGTTGCTAAGGTTTCACATATGTAAGAATGAGTAGAACCAGGGTCAATCAAAGCAATTACATTAGTATCAAAGAGGTGAATGTACCGGTAATAACATCAGGCGAAGAAGCATCCTCGCGGGCACGTATAGCATAAGCTCTAGCAGGCGCACGGGCTTGGATCTGGTTATATCATCTCTAGATCCTCTCTGACCACCACCAGCATTGCCCATATTTCCAGAGGATCTACCTCGAGCAGTGGTGCACCCGGTCTCCCACTCTGATTTGCATTCTGCCCGACAACCTCGGGCAATCTTTAATGAAGTGGTCCACTGATCCGCATTTGTAACAGGAGCGGTCAGGAATCTACAACTCCCCGAATGCCATTTACCGCAATATCGGCATTTCGTCCTGTCTCGACGTTCATTCCCAACACTGGCGACCGAAGTGCCTCGTGTACCCACAGGGGGTCGATCACGATCTCGTCCAAAAAGGCCCGAAGTGCCTCTAAACTGGCCCGCATCATCTCGAAATCTCTTCGATGTCTGTTGAAGAGACCTCCCGAGGATCTTTTACAAACTCTCCAGTTCCCTCATCAACTCTTCGCTTTCTTTCTAAGCTCTTCGGCTTTACAAGCTCGTTCAACAAGTACCACGAACTCTTGTATTTCAAGAACGCCAACGAACATTTTATATCTTCATTCAGCCATCCTCGAAGCGTTTACACATAATAGCTTCGGATGAAACACATTCCCGAGCGTATTTGCTAAGTCTAACAAATTTTCGCTCGTAATCAGTAACCGACATGGAGCCTTGCTTAAGCTCAAGAAATTCCTTCCGTTTTGATCAACAAATCTCTGACTGATATACTTTTTTCGAAACTCAGTTTGGAAAAACTCCCAAGTTACTTGCTCTCGGGCACAATAGAAGTCAGAGTACTCCACCAATAGTAGGCAGAATCACGTAGCAAGGAGATAGCACACTTTAGGCATTCATCGGGTGTACAAGATAGCTCATCGAGTACCCGGATAGTGTTGTCCAGCCAAAATTCAGCTTGCTCGGCATCATCGCTACCATAGCCTTAAATTCAGTAGCCCCATGTTTTCGGATTCTGTCAACTGGGGGCTTATTTGACCTTATTTGGTCCGTTACCGGTGGTATTGTAGGTGCGGGGGTAGTATTTGTCGGGAATGGAGGTTTTGGAACAGCCATATTAGTTCGAATGTATTGGTTAAACCAATCATTCATCACGCTATAGAATGCTTGTCTAGCTTCATCATTCTGATTACTAGCATTAGGTTGAGAGTCCGCCGGCACTGTCCCTTGTGCGGGAGCAGGCGCTACACTCTCAAGATCATCAGCTACTTCTCGGTCACGATCGGGATCCATTACTATAAATAAACACATTTACGATTGTCAGAAATCACCACACTATCAAGTAATCACATAAAATGGCATGTATAGCTAGACCCAAAACATTACGGTAGTCCTAGAATCGACTAAACCGTAGCTCTGATACCAATAAAATGTAACACCCCGAACCCGAGACCGACACCGGAGTCGGACACGAGATGTTAACAAACTTTGAAAAATTTTTCCAGACACTGCCCAGTCTGAGTACTAGTCACTTCAAAAATCATATCTTGAGTTTCACAACTCAAAAATCAGTTTTGTGATTTTTCCCTGAAACTAGACTCATGTTCCCACCTATAGATTTTTTTCTAGAATTTTTGGTCGGGCCAATTAGTACAGTTTATTAGTCAAAGTCTCCCATGTTACAGGGGTCGACTACACTGACCTTTTCCCATTACGACTGGGATATCTCTCTGCACAGAGCTTCAATACTGATGCAGTTTGTTTCTATGGAAACTAGACTCAGAGAGGAATCCATACATATATGGTATGACCCCTAATTATCTCTGGTCAATTTATAGTGAATTTCCAAAGGCGGAACAGTGAATCCAGAAACTGTTCTGGCCCTGTTCCACAAGAACCCAAATATCTCTTTCTGTACTGTTCCTATAATTGTTTCGTTACTTCCATATGAAAGTAGATTCATCAAGGTTCGATTACATAATTTATTCACTATTTAATTCCACTCCTACGAATTCTTGTGATTTTTCCAATCCACACCACTGCTGCTATCAGCTTCTGTTTTCAAAGTGAACCTTACCTAATTTGGGGTTTCATGGACCAACTAGGGCCTTGTCATACATAAGCCCACACATGATCATACTTAGCCATTCTAGTGGCTGATCATTTGCTCAACACTTCCATTCCAACATAGTTACATCATGAAACCATCTATACATTCATAAATACGAATGGTCTAATGCCATACTCCACTTCTACAAGCCATTTTCGCATGGCTGTACACTTATACATTTCATAAAGTACTCGAAAGACAACAATGGGTAGTCCTATACATGCCATAACAAAATTCAACCAAAATAGTACCCAAAAGAGCCTTTGATAGTGTGGGCGACTTCGACTTCAAGATCCCGAGTCCGATAGCTGGAGAACCAAAAATCTATAAAACAGAGGAGCAATGTAACGAGTAAGCAATTTATGCTTAGTAAGTTTGAGCAATGAATTCCAGCATAAACAAAGAATATCACACATTTAGCTAAACGGAATATTTCATAATACGCAATTTATCGATATTAAACTTGCTTCACAACATTAACAACCCTTATGCACATACACAATAGACTAACTTAGCCGAAGGCCGATAGCTCGTTTATCAACTGAGCGAACATTTATTTGTAAGGGCTCGATTTAATTCAACACATACGTAACATATCCCCATATTGGGATGTTTTTCGAGTATTCGCTGGAATTTTACAGCAAGCTCATTCATTACCAAATCACGTACCTTCGGGATTTAACCGGATATAGCTCCTCGTTCAAATGCCTTCGGGACATAGCCCGGATTTAGTAACTCACACAATGCCTTCGGGACATAACCCGGATTTAACAACTCGCACGAATGCCTTCGGGACTTAACTCGGCTTTAATAACTCGCACGAATGCCTTCGGGACTTAACCCGGATTTAGTATCTCGCACAAAGGCCTTCGGATCTTAGTCCGGATATATTCGCTTAGCACAAAGCCTTCGGGACTTAGCCCGGACAGCATTCAATTAATCATGCACCTCTAACAATAATTCATGGCACATTCGTATTTCTTTTTCATTAGCAAAACTCAACACAAGGCACACACCATCCTTGCACATTCGGCTCAATAGCCACTCATAGAGCATGATTTTAATTTGCTTAAAACATGATTTAATCACATCGTAATTTAAGCTCTCTTACTCAAGAACTTACCTCGGGTGTTGTCGAACGATTCCGCTAGCTATTCAACCACTTTTTCCTTCCCTTTATCGGTTTTATTTCCCCTTTGCTCTTGAGCTTAATCAAACAAATAAATTGATTTCATCATTTAGGCATCAAAAGATGAACACAAGGCACTTAGCCCATATTTATACATTAGACATTAAAGTCTCATACATGCAAACATCATGCATCAACACAACATATTAGCTAATTTCTTTACCCTTGGCCGAATATGCATGTCCTTTTTTGGGGTCGATTTCAACACTTAATACACACATATACACACTAGTAAAGCATCCTCCCCCTTTTCATCAATTTAACACATGCATTGCTCATTAACATGCAAAGTTACATTCGGCCTTAGCACACATCTTGCTAGCCGATTCTTCTCCATTTAGCAACCAATGCACATATGTGCTCACACAAAAAAATGCTAAAAAGGAGGTTCAAGAATCATCAAGCCATCATCACATGCATCATTAACAAGCTTCATATTTTGCATGCAATGGCATTAACACCACCTCCACCTAGGCCGAATCTTAACTCATCCTCATGCCTCATCACCACAACATTAAACATCAACCAAGAATGATTCATCCATGGTCAAGTGCCATTTCCATCACATAGCAAGATTTAGACCATGGGTTAGGTAGAACTCAAGCTAACAACTAAAACATGCATGCCTCTCATGGAACATCATCAAACATACCTTAGCCTAGCTACATGCATGGCCGAATCTCTTCACCTTTCTTCTTCTTTCCTCCTTCAAATTTTTGGCCAAGGATGAACCAAAGGATGAGAAAATTTTTCTTTGTTTTTCTTTCTAGTTTTTGGCAAGCATGAAGATGAGAAAAGGATGAACAAAATCCCCCCCTTTCTCTTCTTTAGCTCACGGCAATGGGGGACAAACACTACACACACATTTTTTTTCTTTTGTTTTCCCTTTCTTTATTACCCATACTCCTTATTTTATTCTTCCACTAACAAAACATGTTTCATGACATGTTTTGCCCATCCTTCCTTGTCATGGCCGGCCACTACTCATTAGGGGGGAATTTGACATGCAAGTCCCCCCCTTTGTCCACATGCACTAATAGGTCCTCACACATTGACCTATCACATTTTAGAATTTTCTCACATAAGTCCTATTGACTAAATTCACATGAAATCAACCAAATTGAAGCTTGAAATTTTCACACATTCATAATTACATATTCTACACAATAAGTATCACATTCAAACATTTCGGTGACTCAGTTTAGCGGTCCCGAAACCACTTCCCGACTAGGGTCAACTTTGGGCTGTCACACATGGAGTACCTATTTCTATCGTGTCGGATAGAGATCCGAGATTCACCTCGCGATTTTGGAAGAAATTGCAAGAAGCGTTGGGTACCAAGCTGCATTTTAGCACCGCTTTTCATCCATAAACCGATGGTCAATCCGAGCGGATGATTCAGATACTTGAGGATATGTTGAGATGTTGCATCCTCGAGTTTAGTGGTTCATGGGAACGGTATTTATCTTTGATTGAATTCGCTTACAACAATAGTTTTCAATCAAGTATTAAGATGGCACCTTACGAGGCTTTGTACGGTCGTAAATGCCGTACACCATTGTTTTGGACCGAGCTTGGTGAAAGTAAAATTTTCGGAGTTGATTTGATTAAAGATGCCGAACAGAAAGTAAAGGTAATCCGTGAAAGTCTGAAGGCAGCCACAGATCGTCAGAAATCGTAGGCGGACTTGAAACGAAAGGACATTGAATATCAGGTGGGAGATAAAGTGTTCCTTAAAGTTTCGCCTTGGAAAAAGGTACTCAGGTTTGGCCGTAAGGGCAAGTTGAGCCTGAGATTCATTGGGCCGTACGAAATCTCCGAACGAGTTGGTCCGGTTGCATATAGATTGATTTTGCCCCCTGAACTTGAAAGGATACACGATGTCTTTCATGTTTCGATGCTTCGACGCTATAGATCTGATCCTTCGCACATAATTAGTCTGTCGGAGGTTGAAATTCAAGCCGATATGAGTTATGAAGAAGAGCCGATGTGTATCCTAGCTCGTGAAGTGAAGGAGTTGCGGAACAAAAGGGTTCCGTTAGTAAAGGTGTTATGGCTCAAACACGGGATCGAGGAAGCTACTTGGGAAACCGAGAGTTCGATGAAAGAACGATACCCAAACCTATTTACTGGTAAGCTTTTCGAGGACGAAAATTTCTTAAGTGGGGGAGAGTTGTGACAGCCCTAATGTGACCCTAGTCGGAAAGTGGTTTCGGGGCCACAAGACCGAGTCGTAAAATAATTAATTGCTATATTCTATGCTTATTATGTGTGAACATGAGTATGTGGAAGTTTCATTCCCTAATTTTATCAATTGCATGAGAAATTGTTAATAGGGATCGATTTGAGACATGGTGAAATTATGATAGTCCAATTTAAAATGGTCTATTAGTGCATGTACCAAAAAGAGTGGACTTGCATGTCAAATAGACCATTTTTGATTGTGAATGGCCGGCCAACATACGCATGCATTATGGTGTTCCCTTGTCTTCATTTTTTTATATTTGGTGGGAATTATGTATAATAAATTTATATTAGTAAGTGGTGATAAAAACAAAGTTTCATCATCTTTTCTATCATCTTGCCGAAACCATAAGGAAAAGAAAAGAAAAATGGAAGCTAGGACATTCGGCCAAGTGAGTTTATAGATTAAGGTATGATATCATGTGGTTCTTTTGGCATTTTTTTTGTGAAGTTGAGTTGTTTTGATGCTCATAACATGACCCATGCGTTGATGTTTGAGTTGTGTTGCAAGAAACCTTTGGTTATGTTCTTATATGCCAAATTGATGATGTTTTGTAGTATGTGATTTGAAATTGTTATAGATGAATATGAACTAAGAAACATGTATTATTGAGTAAGTAGAAGATAGAATGGGGTTTAAATGGGAGGTTCATTTGATTTATTTTTGTCCTTGTATGAAAAGTGGTTCTTTGTTAAGGCCGAATGAGTCATGCTAGATTAGTTGAAAAGAATGTTCATGTTATGAGGTAATTTGAATAATTGACCGAAACATGGAAGGAAGGGCAAGATTTATAAATTATGTTTGAGGGTGAAAGGAATAATGAAAGTTGTATTAAGTTTAATGTGCATACTTTAGTCTAAGTGTTGAGGAGTATTCGGCTAAGATAGTTGAAATGTGGGTGTTGCTGATTTTTAAATTTAGATTATGGGAGTGGCTATAACGGGCATTAAGATGTTGAACTTAAGAAATTAGAAGTAAATGAACTTGATAGTATTTAAGAGATAGAGGTGATAGATTAATGTTGCACATTCGGCTATGGTTAGGCATGTTGATGATCTTATCTTGATTTAGATAATTAGGCATAAAAGGGTGGTAAAGGGGATGAAATTGTCGAATGATTAGTTGGGTAACAAAAGAAGCATTCGGCCATCACTTGAGAGCTTGTGTGATGTTGGGTTTAAAATTAGCAAAGGTAACTTACCTAATGCATGTGCATGTGTGATTAGATTTTTGATGATATGGTAGTTGCATGAGGTTATTAGCCGAATATACTAACATACATATACATGTGAAATTGGATTGTAAATATTTAGCAAGGTGGTTAAACTAGTTAAATTATTGATTAAGCTCAAGGAGTTAAAGGAGGTGAATCGAGCAAAGGCAAAGAAAAGGTCATCGAGTAGCCGAGTTGGAACCGTCTTACCCAACACGAGGTAAGTCATTAAGCATATAGTTGGTATTAATTCAAATGGTCATAACGTTTATGTAATGATGCTGAATGGAATGAATAAATATATATATATGCATGTACGTATGTGATGATGAAAGTGTTGAATGAAAAGAAAAGAGGTGAGATGTATTGAGTTGTTGATCTCGGCACTAAATGTGCGAGTATAAACATTTATGACCATGAGATTGGCGCTACGTGTGCGGGTTTAAATTGTGCAGCACTAAGTGTGCGAATTGACTATGTAGCACTAAGTGTGCGAGTTTGACTATGTAGCACTAAGTGTGCGAGTTTGACTATGTAGCACTAAGTGTGCGAGTTGACTATGTAGAGTTGACTATGTAGCACTAAGTGTGCGAGTTTGATTATGTAGCACTAAGTGTGCGAGTTGATTATATAGCACTGAGTGTGCGGACTTAATATATATTCTTGAATCATTATGGACAGCGGATCGGGTAAGTGTCTTGAGTTCATGGCTAATAGGTGCTATGTCTATACTCGGTGTTGAGCTTGGTAAGTTTGAACCTATGTGACAAATATACTTGAAGTCACGTACATGAAATTTATCGTAGAATGGGTGAAAGGCTGTTTAGTTGTATGTTTGTAACGAAAATAAAATGATTTATGAAAATGCCTCGAATATCCTATTGATGAGTATGTGGATTGTGAATGCATAAATTGGTATGAAATTAAACCGATAGGTCGGAGGAACTATGGTATGGTTCGGAATGGATGGAGTAATTAGCCTCGTTCCATTTTGTTTTCTCTTGTGATAATGTTATTGATGGATGGTAGTGCATAGCTTATGACTTACTGAGTTATAAACTCACTCGGTGTTTCCTTGTCACCTATTCTAGGTTTCTTGGACACATCTCTTTTTGCGTGGTCGGGCCATCATTGAAGTCATCACACCGGATAGCAAGTTTTGGTACTTTCTTCTTAGTCGGCTTAGGAGAACATTTCGGCATGTATAGGCTATTATGTTGTGTTTGAACTTTGGTATGTAAACTTTAAGCCATGCGAAAATGGCATGAATGTTCGATTGAGTTGGATCAAGGAGTAGGCATGAAATGGACCTAGTTACTTTCGTAACAGATGCTGGCAGCAGCAGTGACATGAGATTGAAAAATCACTAAAAAAATAGTAGGAGTGGAATTTATTGATGAATAAATTATGTATTCAAAGCTCGATGAGTCTATTTTCATATAGATGCAACGAAAAGATCATATGGACAGTATGTTAAGAGATATTCAGGTTCTCGTGAGACAGGGCCAGAACGGTTTCTGGATTCCCTGTTCCGACTTTGGAAATTCATTATAAATCAACCAGAGATAATTAGGAGTCATACCATATATTTATAGATTCCTCTCTGAGTATAGTTTCTATAGAAACAAACGGCATCAGTATTGAAACTCTGTGCAGGGAGATATCCAAGTCGTAATGCACAAAGGTCAGTGTAGTCGATCCCTGTAACATGGGAGACTTTGACTAATAAACTGTACTAATTGGTCCGACCAAAAATTCTAGAAAAAAATGTGTAGATGGGCATATGAGTCTATTTTCAGGGAAAATTTACGGAACTGGATTTCGAGTTTCAGAACTCGAGATATGATTTTTTTAGCGACTAGTACGCAGACTGGCAGCTTGTCTGGAAAATTTTTTTTAAGTGGGTTGAAGTCTGTTAACACCTCGTGTTCGACTCCAGCGACGGCCTCGGGTTCGGGGTGTTACATATGATCCGTAAAGATATGACATTTTTTTCTATACAAATGGTTTCGCCAAATTTTCAAAGCAAACGCAATAGCTACAAGCTCTAAATCGTGAGTCAGATAAATCTTTTCGTGTGGTTCCAACTGTCTAGAAGCATACGCTATTTCTTTGCCCTCTTGCATCAAGACACAACCCAAACCATTTAATGAAGCATCAGTGTAAATGAAAAATTCTTTACCGGACTCTGGCTGAATCAACTCAGGTGCCTCGGTTAACAAAGCTTTCAACTGATTAAAACTTTGTTAACATTTCTCAGACCATTCGAATTTAACATCTTTTTGTAAAAATCTCATCAACAGCATAGCCACATCGAGAATCCTTTAATGAACCTTCTATAATATCCGACTAAACCTAGAAAAATTCTGACTTCAAATACATTTCTCAGAGGATTCCAATCTACCACAGCTGAAATTTTACTTAGATCAATTCTTATACCTTTTTCCGATAACACAGGTCCCAAAAATCTAACTTCTCGGAGCTAGAGCTCACATTTTCTTAACTTAGCGAATAGTTGTTTCTCGCGTAAGGTTTGAAAAAGAATTCTTAAATGCTGAGCATGCTCTACCTCATCTTGTGAATAAATCAAAATATCGCCAATGAATACAACAAAAAATTTGTTTAAGTACAGTCTAAATATTCTGTTCATCAAGTCCATAAATACAATAGGTACATTAGTCAAACTAAAAGGCATCACAAGAAACTCATAATGTCCGTACCTAGTTTTGAATGCTACTTTCGGTGCATCAGAGTTTTTAACTCGTAACTAATAATAACCAGAACAAAGATCGATCTTTGAGAATACCGTCACACCTTTCAACTGGTCAAACAAATAATCAATACGTGGCATTGGATACTTGTTTTTAATTGTGACTTTTTTGAGCTGTCAATAATCGATACATAACCGTATGGATTCATCTTTTTTCTTAAAAAATAACACAGGAGCACCCCAAGGAGAAAAGCTGGGCCGAGCAAAACCCCTATCTGTAAACTTTTACAATTGTGGTTTCAACTCTTTCAATTCAGTAGGTGTCATTCTATACGGAGCTATCGATATCGGAGATGTTCCCAGCAATTAACTCAATAGCAAACTCAACCTCTATGGTCAGTAGTAACCCTGGTAATTCCTCTGGAAACACATCTGTATACTCACATACCATTGGAACCGATTCTATCTTCAATTCCAAAACTCTAGAATCAAATACTTAAGCAAGATACGCTTCACAACCTTTTCTAACATATTTATGTGTCGACATAGCCGAAATAACTTTAGATGCAGTATCCAGTCTATCTGATTCAATTCTAAGCTTTTCATCGTTCTGACATTTCAACACAATATGCTTTCATTTATAGTTCACAACAACATCATGCAGAGTTAACCAGTCCATACCCAGAATCACATCGAACTTATTAAAAGGAAGTAACATCAAATCAGCCGAAAAGTTGCAACCCCGAATCATTAAAGGACAATTTTTATAGACTTTATCAACTAACACATACTAACCTCGGGGGTTCGTTACTTTTACCACAAACTCAGTAGACTTAAAAGGCAATTTCTTATCTCCCACTGAAGTCGTACACACATATGAATGTGTTGACCTCGGGTCAATCAAAGCATTGGTATTAGTATCAAAGATAGAAAATGTACCAATGATCATATCTAGCATTGAAGCTTCCTCTCGATCACGGATCGCGTAAGCTCTTGTTGGTGCTCGTGCCTCAAATCTTACAGCAGAGCCTTTCATCCCATTACAACTATTATCCATATTTCTAATATTTAGCGATGGTCACCTTCTCACAGTTGTATTACTCGGTCGAGTAGTCTGAGCCTTTTCCTTATCTGACATTTCTAGGCAATCTTCGAGATAATATTCATATGAACCACATTTAAAACATGCCCTGTCTTTCAATCTATATTCACTGAAGTGTCCTTTTCTACATTTTTGGCATTCGGGCTTGTTGTTTCTGACACTGCTCACACTTGTTACAGACGTAGCCTGAGGTTTCGAGCTCGAATGTTATTTTCCTCTGTCTTTCCCAGAATAACCCACTAAAGCTGATGAACAACCATGATACTCTTTTGAATTATTCGATGGAAATTGGTATGACTTTCCCACTGATCTCTTTCTTGAATCACGAGCCTCAAAATTGATTTTTCTCTTTGCTTTGCTAAGTTCCTTTGCTTTGTGTGCTTTGTCAACCAGAATTACAAGTTCTTTCAACTCAAGGATCCTAGCTAACAACTTAATGTTTTCGTTTAACACGTCTTCAAACCGAGAGCACATAACAACCTTTTTCGGTATACATTCCAGAGCATACTTACTGAGTCGAACAAATTCTCTCTTGTACTCTGATACAGACATATGGCCTTGTTTCAACTCAAGAAATTCTTTACCTTTCTTGTCTAAGAATCTCTCGCTCACATATTTCTTTTGAAACTCAGTTTGAAATAATTCCCAGTTTACCCGATCTCTTAGTACAATCGAAACCAAAGTGTTCCACCACTAATAAGCCGAATCTTTCAATCCTAATAGTGTTTTCTAACCAGAATTCAACTCTTTCAGGACCATCTTCGGCTGTACCTAGAAACTCTTTAGCCCCATATGTAACGCCCCTTTACCTGAGACCGTCGCCAGATTCGAGCATGAGACATTACTAAACTTATTTTAGCATTTAAACAAGTTCAAACAATTCTCGTAGTAAACTGTCCATCTGCATCACAGTCGCTAAAAAAATCATATCTCGAGTTATGAAACTCGAAATCAAATTCCATAAATTTTCCCCGAAACTAGACTCATATATCTACTTAATAATGTTTTTATAGAATTTTTGGTAGGGCCAATTAGTACAGTTTATTAGTTAAAGTCTCCCTTGTTTCAGGGTTTGCCTACTCTGACCCCTGTGCACTACGAATCAAATTTCTTCCTATACAAAGATCCAATGACCATGTCATTTGTTTCTATTAAAAATATACTCAATATGAAATCCATACATATAAAGTGTAAGTCCTAATTATTTTTACACAATTTATGATGAATTTATAAAGTCAGAATAGGGAATCCAAAAATCGCTCTGACCCTGTTTCACCAAAACGTAAATATCTCATAAAATACAACTCTTTTACCTATTTTGTTTCTTCCACATGAAAATATATTCATTAAGATTAAATTCCATATTTTATTCATCATCTAATTCTATCTATACTATTTTTAGTGATTTTTTAAACTCACGTCACTACTGTTGTGTGATTCTATTTTATAGCCAATTTCACCATTTTATGGATTTCCATAGATTAGTTAGCACATAAAACATACGTATTATCAAATATAATCTTGATTAGCCACTCCAACAGCTAATCATTCTCAAACATTTTCATGCCATCCATGAGCCATATCATAAGATTATATACACAAAATGATTATAATGCTATACATGCCATATTCCCAAAATATACAAGTCATTATACCGAAATAGTTTGTTGATAGTGTGAGCGCGCCTCCGACCGTTCCTGATCTCCTAGCTAGCTTGACAAAACTACAAAGAATAGAGAGGAGGGAGTAAGCATAATTGCTTAGAAAGTTCACATATAAATAGCAAGTAACATAACCATGCAATAATACGAAATCCACATTTGCACAATATCACCAAAGCATTCATATCATATTTTTCATTCATGATCCTGCCATATTATTCTTATATTGAAGTCTCAACCCGAGGGCTAAGTACATACCTGTACAAATTTTCTCATTCACCACACTTACCAACATGTCACCTTCGTTTTAGGTACTCACCTTATCCACTTAAGATTTACCCGTTGAACACATCAGAATATGATTCAAATACACGGATTTCATGCACATAAGTGCCATACCTGCAGCTAGACAAACTCAATAGCCTGCGAAAATTATGTAGCCAAGCTACCATGTAACCCAGCCATAAGTGAACTCGGACTCAACTCAACGAGCTTGGACGTTCGCATCCATAAGTGAACTCGGACTCAACTCAACGTGTTCAGATGCCTAGTTACATCTCACGAACTCGGACTCAACTGAACAAGCTCAGAACTCAACTATCTTAGTGACATGTCACTTGTATTCTAATCTATTCCCTAGATTCAAACGGGCTTTTTCCTTGATCACACATCTTTTCCGTCTTCCACAAAATATCGAAAACGATACTCGGTAGCAATTCATATTTAACAAGTAGCACACATAATTTGCATATTACTCAATAATAACCAGAAAGCATAATATTTCATGATATTGATCATCATATCATATAAATAACAATAAATTACTTAAAATGACAATTATGTTACTACATTTACACCTGAACTTACCTCGGTACAAAATAAAAAAATTTTGCGATTTAGTCCACAATCTTTTCTTTTCCCCGATCAAGGTCGATTCCACATCTATCTTGGTCTAAAATAACAAATTTAGCTGATTTAATACTTAGATTTATCAAAATAGTCCTTAACTCTAACTTTGGAAAAATTACAATTTTGCCCCTAAACTTTTGAATACTTACACTTTTGCCCCAAAGCTCAAAAATTAAATTTTTTTTCCAAAATTATCATGTTTTTTGACACGCTGATCATTTTTCCCTTCTATGGTAACATCAAATTCTCACTCTAACATGTAGTTATAAACATTAGGTATTTTTACCGATTATGTCATTTTACTCGTTTTCACGTAAAATCGTTTAGAAAAAGTTGTTTAACACAATTTAAAGCTTCATATTCCACCATAAAACATAAAAATAAACACATTTTACCTATGGGTATTTTTCCAAATATAAACCCTAGGTTAAATTATTGCTAGAATAAGCTAAATCAAGTTTCCGGGACTCCAAAAACGTAAAGAACATTAAAAACGGGGCTTAGAATCACTTACTATGGAGCTTGGAAGCTTGAAACGAGCCCTAGCTATGGAGAACCCTTGAAATTTCGTCCTAATGAAGAAGATGGACATATTTTGCCATCTTTTCCTTTTTTTAATCTTTTATTACCAAATAACTAAAATACCCTTCATTAAAAACTTTGGTTATTTCTACCTATGTATGTCCACTTTTGTCCATGAAAACCTAATGGTATAATTACCATTTAAGGACCTCTACTTCAATTATTCTCTTCAATTAAATCCTTTAACATCTAAAACTCATATTTATCAACTTTTGCAATTAAGTCCTAATAGGCAAATTAGACATGCAATTCATGAAATTTTCTATCGATATTCTAACACATGCATCTAATCACTTAATAAATTATCAAAATTAATCAGAATAAATTTTTCTACTTCAGAATTGTGGTTTCGAAACCACTATTCTGTTTAGGCCCTAATTTTGGATATCACAACTCTCCCCCCTTTAGGGATTTTCGTCCTCGAAAATCTTACCGGTAACAGGTGTGGGTATTGATTTCTCATAGTTTCCTCGGGCTCCCATGTAGCCTCTTCTACTCTGTGCTTTTGCCATAATACTTTCACAAGAGATACTTTTATTTCTTAGTTGCTTGACTTCCTGAGCTAAAATACTAATCGGTTCTTCATTGTAAGTCATATTCGATTGTAGCTCAATTTTCGTCGGTGAAATTACATGTGAAGGATCCGAGCGATACCGACGTAACATAGATACGTGGAACACATCATGAATCTTCTCTAATTCGGTGGTAATGCTAACCGATATGCTTCCGGTCCAACTCTTTCAATTATCTCATACGGTCCGATAAAAGGCGGACTCAATTTGCCTTTCCGACCAAATGTAAGAACTTTCTTCCATGGAAACACTTTTAAAAATACCTTATCACCGACTTGAAACTCAATTTATTTTCCTTTCAAATCCGCATAGGATTTCTGTTTATATGAAGCAGCTTTCAAACAATCTTGAATCACTTTCTCTTTTTCTTCGGTTTCTTTAATTAGATCAACTCTGTAAATCTGATTTTCTTTGAGTTCAGTCCAATACAATGGCGTCCGACACTTACGACCGTACAATGCTTCATAAGGTTCCATCTTCAAATTCGTCTAATAACTATTATTGTAGGCAAATTCTACCAACAGTAAGTATCTTTCCCAACTACCTTGGAATTCCAATACACAACATCTGAGCATGTCTTCAAGAATCTAAATTACTTTTTCTGATTGTCCATCAGTCTGCAGATGGAAGCCAGTGCTGAAATTTAACTTCGTACCTAATGCCTCTTGTAACTTTTGCCAACACCGCGAGGTAAACCTCGGATCTCTATCCGAAATGATCGACAAAGGTACTCTGTAAAGTCTAACAATCTCACTGATATATAATTCAGCCAACTTATCAAGAAAATAATTAGTACGTACTAGAATAAAATGAGCTGATTTAGTCAATCTATCAACTATTACCCATATGGCATATTTCTTCCTTAGAGTTAACAGCAACCCTGACACAAAGTCCATGGTAACTCGATCCCACTTCCACTCAGGAATCATGTAGGTTGAAGTAGACCCGAAGGCACCTGGTGTTCAGCGTTTACTTGCTGACAAATCAAGCATCGCGATACAAACACGGAAACATCTCTTTTCATTCCATTCCACCAATACATTTTTTTCAAATCATTATACATTTTTGTTCTGCCCAGATGCATTGACAATCAACCACTGTGTGCTTCTTGCAAGATCTTCCGAATCAACTTATCATTCTTCGGTACAAAAATTTTATCTTTAAACATCAAGCAACCATCAGAACCGATTCTGAAATCTGATCCCGTATCAGCCTCATATTGCTTTCTCTTGGCTTGTAAATCTTGGTCACTTTTCTGAGCTTCACAAATCTCTTGTAAAAACATCGGTCTTGCTCTCAACTCTGCTAAAATTGAACCATCGTCAGACACCGTCAACTGAGTATTCATTGCTCTCAAAGCAAACAATAACTTTCTACTCAAAGCATCAGCAACCATATTCGCTTTTTTTGGATGGTAGTCAATCACAAGCTCATAATCTTTCAATAATTCTAACCATCTCCGCTGTCTCAAATTCAAGTCTTTTTGTGACATCAAGTACTTGAGACTTTTGTGGTCAGTATATACTTGGCACTTTTCACCATACAGATAATGTCGCCAAATCTTCAAAGCAAACACTATAGCAGCCAGTTCCAAATCATGAGTCGGATAATTCCTTTCGTGAGGTTTCAACTGCCTCGAAGCATAAGCCACAACTTTTCCTTCTTGCATAAGTACACATTCCAAGCCATTTAGAGAAGCATCACTATACACCACAAATTCTTTACCTGACTCGGGTTGTACCAACACTGGTGCCTCAGTCAGTAACTTTTTCAATTTCTTAAAGCTCTGTTGACATTCTTCCGTCCACTCAAATTTAACATCCTTATGGAGTAGTCTGGTCATGAGAGTAGCAATTATAGAAAATTCGTTTACAAACTATCGATAATAACCAGCTAGACTGAAGAAACTTCTAACCTCAGTTACATTCTTCGGCGGTTTCCAATCAACAATAGCTGGAATTTTACTGGGATCAACCCGTATACCATCACCCAAAACTATATGACCCAAGAATCTGACTTCTCGAAGCCAAACTCACTTTTTCTGAACTTAGCATACAACTGCTTATCTCTCAAAGTTTGCAAAACTATCCTCAAGTGCTCATCATGCTCTGTCTCATCTTTTGAATAAATTAAGGTATCATCAATAAATACCACAACAAACTTGTCCAAGTATGGCCAAAATATGCGATTCATTAAATCCATAAACACGGCAGGAGCATTTGTCAAACCGAATGGCATAACTAAAAATTCATAATGGCCGTACCTTGTTCTAAAAGCAGTTTTAGGCACATCTAACTCTTTTACTCGCAATTGGTAGTACCCAGACCTCAAGTCAATCTTTAAGAACCATGTCGCTCTTTTCAACTGATGAATAAATCATCAATTCTCGGCAACAGATACTTGTTCTTGTCTATCACCTTATCTACCTGCCGATAGTCTACACACAATTTCATTGAACCATCATTCTTTTTCACAAATAATACGGGAGCACCCCAAGGCGAAAAACTCGGTCTCACAAAACCTTTGTCAGTCAACTCTTGCAACCGTGGCTTTAATTCTTTCAACTTTGTTGGTGCCATTCTATATGGAGCAATCGAGATCGGAGTTGTTCCCTATATCAACTCAATACCAAATTCTACTACTTTGATAGGAGGCAAACCCGGCAACTCTTTTGGAAATACATCCGTAAATTCACATACAATCGACACTGATTCAATTTTCTTCTCAAATTCCTTTGTATTCAACACATACGCCAAATAAGCTTCATAACCCTTTCTCAAATATCACTAAGCCGACATCGAAGAAATCATACTAGGCAATGCCTCTGATTCGTCTAATTCAACCCGCAGAATTTTACCATTTTCACATTTTAATTCAATAACCTTTTATTTACAATTTACTATAGCATCATGCAATGTCAACCAATCCATACCCAAAATAACATCAAATTCGTCAAACGGCTACAACATCAAGTCGGCCGGAAAATAATGACCTCTAATCATCAAAGGACATTTCTTGCATACTTTATCAACTACAACACATTTGCCTAACGGGTTTGACACTTTAATCATAAATTCCGTAGACTCAACAGGTATAAATCATATTAGACACCAATTTCATGCACACATATGAATGAGTAGAATCGGGGTCAATCAAAGCAATAACATTAACATTATAAAGAGAGAAAATACAAGTGATCACATTGGGAGATGAAGCATATTCACGCGCCCTTATGGCATAAGTTCTAACCGAAGCTCTAGCTTCAGTTTTAAAAACTAAATCTCTGACTACATGCTTGCTGCTTGCCTCATTCCCAACATTTCTCGAAGATCTTCCTCTCGAAACTGCACCACTAGGTTTTGCATTCTGAAATTTTTCTTTCTCAATTCTCTCGGGACAGTCTCTAATAAAATGATATGGAGAACCACACTGATAACATTCATTAGTTCAACATGGACCAAGGTGACTTCTACCACATCGTTGGCACTCGAGTCTAACAAATCTCGAATTTCCCACACTAGCCACAGAAGTAGTCTGGGATTTAAAACCCGCATTTTGCTTCTTATGATTCCCATACGAATGTCCGGCCGAAACATGAGAACGAGAATACATATCTCTGGATTTTCTAGATTGCAGTGGAAATGCACTGCTCATCGGTCTTTTCTTCAAATTTCTAGTCTTAGCCTCAACCTTTCTCTTTTCTTTAATTAGTTCTTCAGCCATGCAAGCCCGATCAACAAGTACTACGAACTCTTTCAACTCAAGAATTCCCACAAATACTTTAATGTCTTCATTGAGTCTGTCTTCAAATTGTCTGCAAAATTTAGCCTATGAAAGAATATATTATCTAGCATACTTACTCAATCGAACGAACTCCCTTTCATACTCAGTAACTGTCATGTTGCCTTGTTTCAACCGCTCCGCTTACAGGTTAGATTGACTATTACGACTTCGCCTTTGGCCGGAATTTCAGTCACTCTTTACGCTTCTGATCAACAAATCTTTCACTGATGTATTTCTTCCGAAATTCTTCTTGAAAGAACTCCCAAGTCACTTTCTCTTTCGGTACCACTGAAATCAATGTCTTCCACCGATAATAGGCTGAATCTCTCAACAAGGATATAGCACATTTCAAGCACTCTTCAGGTGTACAAAACAATTCATCAAATACCCGAATAGAATTCTCAAGCCAATATTCTACTTTCTCAGCATCATCATCAACATTTTCCCTGAATTCTTCAGCCCCTTGCTTGCGAATTCTATCAACTGAGGTTCCATGAAATTTCATCAGATCCATACCTTGAGGCATCGAGGGTACTGGTTGAGGAATCGAGAGAGGTGGGGGAGGTTGTTGAGCATTCTGGTACATACGAAAGAACTCAGTATACCATGCATTCATCATCTAGAGAAAGGCTTCCCGAGCCCTTTCTCCTCCTCCTTGACCAACAGTAGGAGGTCGACTTTCAGTCGGCACTGCCCCTCCAGCAGGAGCTGGCGCATTGCTCTCTACATCATCAACCACAGCTGGATCGGGATCCATTTACTGTAAAAAAATCATTTTAAAGGTCAGGAGTTGTCACACTATCACAATATATATGGCATGTATAGTAAAACCCGTACATATGCCACGTTAGTTTGAGAATCGACTAAACCGTAGCTCTGATACCACCAAATGTAATGCCCTCTTACCTGAGACCATCACCGGAGATGAGCATGAGACATTACTAAACATATTTTAGCATTTAAACAAGTTCAAACAATTCTCGTAGTAAACTGTCCATCTGCGTCACAGTCGCTAAAAAAATCATATCTCGAGTTACGAAACTCGAAATCAAATTCCATAAAATTTCCCAGAAACTAGACTCATATATCTACTTAATACTGTTTTTATAGAATTTTTGGTGGGGCCAATTAGTACAGTTTATTAGTTAAAATCTCCCTTGTTTCAGGGTTCGGCTACTCTGACCCCTGTGCACTACAAATCAAATTTCTTCCTGTACAGAGATCCAATGACCATGTAGTTTGTTTCTATTAGAAATATACTAAATAAGAAATCCATACATATAAAGTGTGGGTCCTAATTATTTTTACACAATTTATGATGAATTTCTAAAATCAGAATAGGGAATCCAGAAATTGCTCTAACCCTGTTTCACCAAAACGTAAATATCTCATAAAATACAACTCTTTTACCTATTTTGTTTCTTCCACATGAAAATAGATTCATTAAGATTAAATTCCATATTTTATTCATCATCTAATTCTATCTATACTATTTTTAGTGATTTTTAAACTCACGTCACTGCTGCTGTGTGATTCTATTTTATAGCCAATTTCACCATTTTATGGATTTCCATAGATTAGTTAGCACATAAAACATACGTATTATCAAATATAATCTTGATTAGCCACTCCAATAGCTAATCATTCTCAAACATTTTCATGCCATCCATGAGCCATATCATAAGATTATATACACAAAATGATTATAATGTTATACATGCCATATTCCCAAAATATACAAGTCATTATACCGAAATAGTTTGTTGATAGTGTGAGCGCGCCTCCGACCGTTCCCGATCTCCTAGCTGGCTTGACAAAACTACAAAGAATAGAGAGGAGGGAGTAAGCATAATTGCTTAGTAAGTTCACATGTAAATAGCAAGTAACATAACCATGCAATACTACGAAATCCACATTTGCATAATATCACCAAAGCATTCATATCATATTTCTCATTCATGATCCTACCATATTATTATTATATTGAAGTCTCAACCCGAGGGTTAAGGACATACCTGTACAAATTTTCTCATCCACCACATTTACCAACATGTCACATTCGTTTTAGGTACTCACCTTATCCACTTAAGATTTACCTGTTGAACACATCGGAATATGATTTGAATACACGGATTTCATGCACATAAGTGCCATACCCGTAGCTAGACAAACTCAATAGCCTGCGAAAATTATGTAGCCAAGCTACCATGTAACCCGACCATAAGTGAACTCAGACTCAACTCAACGAGTTCGGATGCCTAGTTACATCTCACGAACTCGGACTCAACTGAACAAGCTCAGAACTCAACTATCTTAGTGACATGTCACTTGTATTCTAATCTATTCCCTAGATTCAAACGGTCTTTTTCCTCGATCACACATCTTTTCCGTCTTCCACAGAATATCGAAACCGATACTCGGTAGTAATTCATATTTAACAAGTAGCATACATAATTTGCATATTACTCAATAATAACCAGAAAGCATAATATTTCATGATATTAATCATCATCTCATATAAATAACATTAAATTACTTAAAATGACAATTATGTTACTACATTTACACTTGAACTTACCTTGGTACAAAATAAATAAATTTTGCGATTTAGTCCACAATCTTTTCCTTTCCCCGATCAAGGTCGATTCCACTTCTATCTTGGTCTAAAATAACACATTTAGCTACTTTAATACTCAGATTTATCAAAATAGTCCTTAACACTAACTTTGGAAAAATTATAATTTTGCCTCTAAACTTTTGAATACTTACACTTTAGCCCCAAAGCTCAAAAATTAATTTTTTTCCAAAATTATCATGTTTTATGACACGCTGATCATTTTTCCCTTTTATGGCAACATCAAATTCTCACTCTAACATGTAGTTATAAACATTAGGTATTTTTACCGATTATGTCATTTTACTCGTTTTCACGTAAAATTGTTTAGCAAAAGTTGTTTAACACAATTTAAAGCTTCATATTCTACCATAAAACATCAAAATAAACACATTTCACCTATGGGTATTTTTCCAAATATAAACTCTAGGTTAAATTATTGCTAGAATAAGCTAAATCAAGTTACCGGGACTCCAAAATCGTAAAGAACATTAAAAACAGGGCTTGGAATCACTTCTATGGAGCTTGGAAGCTTGAAACGAGCCCTAGCTATGGAGAACCCTTGAAATTTCGTCCTAATGAAGAAGATGGACATATTTTTCCATCTTTTTCCTTTTTTTAATCTTTTAATTACCAAATGACTAAAATACCCTTCATTAAAAACTTTGGTTATTTCTACCTATGTATGTCCACTTTTGTCCATGAAAACCTAATGGTATAATTACCATTTAAGGACCTCTACTTCAATTATGCTCTTCAATTAAATCCTTTAACATCTAAAACTCATATTTATCAACTTTTGCAATTAAGTCCTAATAGGCAAATTAGACATGCAATTCATGAAATTTTCTATCGATATTCTAACACATGCATCTAATCACTCAATAAACTATAAAAATTAATCGGAATAAACTTTTCTACTTCAGAGTTGTGGTTTCGAAACCACTATTCCATTTAGGCCCTAATTCAAGATATCACACCATACTTACGGATTTTATCCGCTGGAGGCTTGCTCGTTCGTAGTGGTTCCAAACCTTGAGGAACTCCGGGGATCGGTTGGGGTATAGGTGAGGGTGGAGGTTGTTGAGCCATTGGGTTCGTTCGTACAAACTCGGTGATCCATTCATTCATCATTTGGAAGAAGACTTCTTTAGCCTCTCCTCATGGTCCCTCAAATACGACCCTACTATCACTAGACGTTGCCCATTAATGGAGGCTTGCGTGTTACTTTCAACTTCATTGAAATCAGCTTGGTTGGATGACATTTTATCTATATGGAAACATAGTTTAAATTGAATCAAGAGTCATCACACTATCACAGGTTATATAATGGCATGTATTTCTAAACTCATACATGTTATGTTCAGTTCGAGAACTGACTAAATCATAGCTCTAATACCACTAAATGTAACACCTTTAACCTATATCCGTCATCGGAATAAGGTTACGAAACATTACCGTAAAAGCAAAACATTAAAACATACATTTCATACATCATTACAAACATAATCTAAATACATTCAATTACATACATAACGTCCCTTAATCAAGCGCTCAATGCCCTAGAAATACCTTAGAAACAATTTGGGACCAAATTGAAAACAATTGAAAAGTTCAAGAAAAAGTTAGAAAAATTAGATTGCAGGGGTCACACGGTCGTGTAGTCAGGCCGTGTGCCTCACGCGGCTAAGCCACACGCCCGTGTAACTCTCTAAATAACTACACAAGCCTGTGTGCCAGGCCATGTGCTAGGTGGTGTAACAGATTTGCATGCAGCAGGGGACACACAACTGAGTCACTTGGTTGTGTGTCACACACGACTCAGTTACACACTTGTGTCGCAGGCCTAATGGACATGAAATTGACCAAAATCAAGTCATTTCCAACAGCAACTCAAGAAACCACCTAAAAGCATTTTGCACACATAATCAAGGCATCAAAACATGACCAAAACCTACATGAAATGACTAATTCAATAGTCCAAAATCATTCGACCAATATGCCATACAAGGCACCTCAAATGCAAAAATTCAAACTTACCAAATCATGTATATATTAGATCACATTTCTAATATCAAACATAACTCACTTTTACCAACTCATACCACAAATATGACCATAAACATTTCATCGCAAACATACCATTTAAGCCATACCATTCATGTATCACAAGTACCAAAATGACACAATCTAACCAATATCAAATGGTACCAAAATAACTTATACATACCAAAATCATCAACTAGATATCAATACAAGTTCACCTATACATGCCATTATAACCTTGACCAAAACAGAAAAAAATACTTATATTTATGCTAGATAGTGTGATAGATCTCCAACGAGCTTTCAAACTAATCAAGCTTCTAATTATCTATGAAACATAGGAAAGAAAATTACATAAGCACATAATGCTAAGTAAGTTTATAACACATGAAACATACTGACTATTTCATCTAAATAACATAAGTATAAGCATAATGTAATCCAACCACAAGCTTGGCACAAGCCTAAGCACCATCACCAACACAAGTTAGTGCATTCAAACATAATTCACTTGAATTTAACATAAGGTTAGCCATTATACATGAACATACTTCATTTGAATTCATCATTTTGATTAACATGAGTATACTTCATTTGAAGCTTACCATTTCAATCCTTTTCATGATTACATGATATAGTTCATTTGAACACTTACCATTCCTTTCCTTTTCATGCCCGTTGAACCATTTAGAATATCATCGGATACTCAGGAAATCTTACACGAAGTGTGCTTAACAGATAATTGTAACCTTTCCTTTACATTGTTGCTCACACGAGCTGTGGGTCTGAATGTAAGCTACACGATGCTGCTCACATGAGCTATGGAGTATCCGTAACAAATGCAGGACCTCAACCATAGGTAGGACATTCAAGACCAACACTCGAAACATGATATCCCTAATGACATACCATTTGTATCCTAAGAGTTCCTAAGGTTCAACCGGAACTTGATAACCACCATAGGATTGTTTTGGATATACATCATTCAATTATATGATAAATAACATATTAACATATTATTTGAAATAGCATTAAAATGATAACTATTCACACGAACTTACCTCGACGATTAGAGTGTAAAAACGAAGTCGACTAATCTGAGGCTTTAGCTTTTCTCGATTTAAATCCATACGTGGTCTATCTTGATCGAAATAGATAAATTTAATCCATTTAACATCTCTAGAATTCAATTTAGTTCACATTTCATATGTTATGCACAAAATTACTATTTTGCCCATAACATTTTAACTTTTCACAATTTAGTCCTTAAACTCATAAATTGAAATCTAAGCGTTTTTATCCTTTTCTCAAGCTAGCCAATTTCTCTAGGGACTTATATCAAACCATAGAAATCATCATTTTACAAATTTACCTTGAATTTTTACCATTTTTACACATAAGACCCTAAATAGCATTTTTATCAAAAATCACTTTACAGAAGTTGTTTATTTAACAAAAAGAAGTCATAATCTTCCATTAAACATCAAGAATCATGCAAGAAAATTAATGGAAAAACCTTAAATGTTTAACAGATTTACAAATTGATCCTTGGGCTAGCTAGATTAAGCTACAACGATCCAAAAAACATAGAAATCATTAAAAATGAGACAAAATTACATACCATGCAATTAAAAGGGCTCAATCGAACCCTAAGCTTAAATAGTGGATTCCTATGCTTAATTTCACTGGAGAAGAAAAATTAAAAAAGATGATATCCTTTTCTTTTAGTTTTATTTTACTATTTACTACATTTACCTTTATAACTTATTAAAATTTCAATGAAACCATGCCATGTATGTCCACTAACCACACAAATGGTTTAATTACCATCTAAGTCCTTGCACTTTAAAGTTTCATAGCCATTTGACCCTTTTTACTATGAGAACTCCACTTTTTCACCTTTTAGGATTTAGTCCTTTTCACTTATTTAAGCATGCAAACATTAAAATTTATTAGCGAAATTTTAATATGACCTTACTAACAACACATAGACATTAAAATAATAGTTTACTGATCAAATTTTTGGTCTCGAGACCACTGTTCTGATTTCACTCAAAACGGGCTGCTACAGTCAATTCGTGCCACTATCAGCCAATTGTACTTGTACCTAAAATATCCACCTAAATAAGAGGGAGAAAAGGGTGTATGCTGAGAGGGGAACCTACCCTATAAAAAGAAGAAAGAGAAAGAGAGGAAAGAGATGGTTTTTCCTCTCACAAAATTTCTCGTGGGAGATCTAGAGACGCAATGAAAAAGGGTAGCAGCTAAGGAACAGAGTAACAACACAAGGAAGAAGGAGAAGCATTCAACCCTAGCCTTCACAAGATATTGCAGCACTGGAGTTGAGGGCTGGATTGCCGAGAGCTTCCTAAAGTTCTTCCTTTATTATATTAATTGATTTCTGTGAATTTTAGCTGTGGAAATATGATGTTGAATGATACTTCCATTTTGAATTTTAATTTCTAACTTATGAGCTAATCTCATCAAGTTGGGATTACTGGATGAATCTTTAGTTCCTTTAATGACCAAGGCATTATCCTGATTAGATTTACTATTTCATTCAATTTACACTATTTTAAAATGTATGCATACAATCTCTAAACATAGATGAATGTTTGGTATGTTCATAAACTTGATTTAATTCTGAAAAGGTTAGATGAGTTGGATTGTGATTGAATGATACAAATGATTATTTGACGTAGCACTCTAGACACAGATCTACTTTTTGTATAGAAAAAGGAAGAAACAGTGCTGGGTATCCTTCTTAAAGCTTGTAGACATGCAAAGCCTTAGGTAGGGTAGCTTGAGTCTAACTATCGAAAGAATCAGACTACCTTAGATTAATATAAATAATAGATTGATTAATATTTTTCCATGGCATTATTGTGTTATAAGGAAAGAATCTTAATAATCCCAACCTTCCCATTCAACAGCGTAGATCCTCTCAACTTTGTCTATGTATCTTTGCCATAACATTTTAACCTGGTTAGTTGATTTTAATATTGCATACGTGATTATTCCTCTACAAATTATTATTCTGTTTTGCCACAGCTTGATTCATATAGTTTATAGTAATAGCTTAATTGAATTAATCATATCCGATCCTTAAGGTGACGATCTTGCTTAATATTTTATTACTTGATTCGACGTGTACACTTGCATATTCACATATTATATTCACACACGATAACATCCGTAATTAAAGTCAACCACTCATAAACAACCTCTTTATTTAATAGTGATCCAACACGTCTCAAATAGTCTTCAAAAAGATATATCTCTTCATCTAGAACCCTCTGTGTTTGCTGACCAGTACTCAACTTTGGCTGAATCACCATGCACTTTACCTCTAAACTCTTCAACACCACACTTTTGTACTTAATAAACAGAAATCCTGTAAATTTTTTGTCATATAGGATTTTGAGGATGAAGGGGTGGAGGTCATAGAGCCACAAAATTGATTCTCTCACATTTACATTAAACATATCATTCATTATTAAGAAAAGCACTAAGAACCTCTTCTTTAAACTCTAGGATTTCAGCACATAAAAAAATAGCCCCTAGATCAGAGGCTTGAGAATTGATTTCAATTTTATAGAATTGGCTCGGTTGAAAGCCATATTTTATCTATAAAAAGAACATAATCCCTTAAGTCAGAAGGCATCACACATTCATAGGTTATAAAATGACATGTATTTCTAAACTCCAAACATGATATATTCAGTCCAAGAACCAACTAAAATGTAGCTATAATACCACTAAATGTAACACCCTAACTCGTCTTCATTGTCAGATTAGGGTTACAGAGTATTACTATACAATTCTGAACATCTAAAATCGAAGCAGAGCTTAATAAATAATTTACTTGTTAACATTTGATAACATAATTTGATTATAGCATAAATATTATTATGGGTCTTAAATCGAGCCTTCGAGGCCCTAAAAACAATTTAGAAACAATTAGGATCAATTTGAATCAAAATAGAATTTTTTGGAAAAAATGAAAAATTGAGAAACAGGGGTCACATGGTCGTGTGACATAGCCCAGACCGTGTGAACATTTGAAGTAGGGACACATAGTTGTTTCCTAGGCCATGTGTCCACCCATGTATGCATTTGAAATAGGGCCACACGGTCGTGTTGCAGGCTATGTGCTTGATTGTGTGTATATTCGAATTTGGGTCATACGGTCGTGTCACCAAGCCGTGTAACTCTCTGAGACCATGTGCTTTATCCTACACCTAAAATTTAAATGACACACAACTGTGTGAGGAGACTGTGTGTGGCACACGATCGTGTGTCAGCTCATGTCCCAGGCCGTGTAGTCCAACTTTAGTCCCTAAAATAAGCCATTTCAATACCTATTCTTGCCCATCAAGATACACCATTTACACATACATTCAATTGACTAAAACACTCACTAAACACACTTAAATATACCAAATCATTCAATCTATAAGTTCTAGCCAATGTACAAACAATAGGTACCACAATAAAAATCAACATTGTTTCATTTCAAGTTTTCAAAATCAATCATTTAGCACATTTCTAGCATACCAAATAACCATTTTTTTTCATAACATTAACCCATAAGCCATTTGCTTTTAAGAGGCATGAATAAAGTGACCATAACACACATCTCATTTGATCTAATTGCTTATCCAATGTACCTTCATTAGTACCACAATTTAAACGTCCAAACAAATCTATGCTCAATATTTACAAGACATTATCAAAGTCACCATTTCATCACATATGTTTACCATATATCAAGCTAATCACTAAAGGTATTTAGCTAATGACCAAAAGCACATCAAGTTTTAAACATACACCAAAGATACTAAACATTTATAACCCACAAAGCTTACTCAAACTAACTAATAAACAACATAATCATAAACAAAATAACTTAAGGACTCTGAATTCATGCCATTTATAACTTGACATCAATATATCCAAATTTTCTATCGAGGTAAATGATGGATAGTGTGAATGTACTCTGACTTGATTCCAACCGTCTGAGCTTTCTAACAATCTACAATACAAGGAAAAGCAACTACGTAAGCAACCAATGCTTAGTAAGTTCGTATAAAGGAAACTTAACTTGCCGAGCATAAATGATTAAACCATTAAACCATTACTCTTTTAAATTTATGCATACTTTTCCTTCCAATTCACAACACACCACAAGGTTAGTAGGTGTATTAAAGAGTATATCCAATCAATTGAACATGATATATATCAATATGGAATTCAATACATAATTCCTCAGTCTATTACTCAATTTGTTCCATTTTAATTTCATATTCATATACTAGCATTTTCTATTCTATGTTTCCATAACACAGTTCATTTTGTATATGCATCCATTCATTAAAACTTAAATCATCTGTTGAATAAAATGAAATAACATCAAATACTTGAAAAATAATCATATAACCATTTAATTCCCTAAACACGCCACAACATCAGGAGTTAACATATTTATAGACCTATGAAACATATAATCACATAAGGCAAACATATTTATAGACATATGAAACATATAATCACATATGGCATTAACATTCATAATCAAACTATACTAGTCAAACGTTCAACTCATATTCATACTTACGATACATACCTCACCTGAAATGTGTTACATGAATAGCAAATAATCGGAGGGTGTCATGGTGTCTTTCAATCATGGTCTTATTTATTCTCGTCTTAATGCCATGGTGTTTTTCAACTATGGTCTTATACATTTTTACGTCGTGTTGCCATAGTGTCTTTCAACTATGGTCTTATTCATCTGACTCATGATGCCATAGTATCTTTCATTATGGTCTTACTTGTTAGAATTGTGATGCCATAACGTCTTTTAGCTATGGTCTTACTCGTTACAATCATGATGCCATAACGTCTTTCAGCTATGGTATTACTCGTTAGAATTGTGATGCCCTAACGTCTTTTAGCTATGGTCTTACTCATTATAATCATTATGCCATAACGTCTTTCAACTATGGTCGTACTTATTTCTGATATAATGCCATAATTTCTTTCACCTATGGTCTTATTCAGTTCCAGTATAGTGTTATAGTGTCTTTCAACTATAGTCTTGTTCGTTTCCTTCAAGGCAAAAAAAATGATTCACATATATACAAAAATAGATAATAATTTATCAAAATAATAATTAATTGAATTAACCAAGTTACGGACTTGCCAGGCACTGAAACCAAAGTAAAACAAAAGTCAATGACTGAATTGTAGTTCTTTTTTCCGCGATTTTGTTCCGGTTCTTGGTCTAAATGATAATTTAATGCCAATCATTAATTCTAAATTCATATAATATTCAGAATTATGCATATAACTCTTTTTGGAAAAATTTTCATAATTACCCTCAAATTTGAAATCTTTACAATTTAATTCCTAAAACCGAAACTAACTTAACTTTTAAATATAAACTCTGTTTTCATTCCAATCTCAATAATAAACTTTATTAATTCCATAAAATGCATAATTTTAGAAATTTCATGTTAAATTTTCCATATTTTCAATTTGTTCCTTTGCAAAACTATCAAAAATCACTTTATAAACTAGTTCTATGTAACAGCTTATTTTCAATGAAATCGAAACAATAATTTCGGGTCCACAAGTTTGATGAGTAAATTATTATTTTATTATTATTTTATTGTCTATGGAATGTTAGTAAGGTCATATAAAAATTTCGTTAAGAAATTTTAACGTTTGCATGTTTAATCACGTAAAAAGGACTAAATCATAAAAGGTGCAAAAATAGAGTTCTATTTGTTAAGAGGGTTAAATGATTATGAAACTTAAATGTGAGTGGACTTACATAATAATTAGACTATTCATATTATTAGTGGACAAAGATGGGCATGAAATTGGTGTTTTATTTAGTTTAAATGAAAGGTTAATAAAGTAATTAATATAATAAACTTAAAACAAATAAAAGAAAATTAAACACTCATCTTCTTCAAGCTTTTGTTCCACTAAAAATTAGAAGGAAAGAAACACCATTTTAGGGTTCTTCATTTGGTCAAGCTATCCTTTAGCAAGTAAGTGATTTTTGAGCTCATTTTTAATGATTTTTATGTTTTTGAGATCGTTGTAGCTTAATCTAACTAGCCTGGGATCAATTTGCAAAACTATTAAAGATATAGGGTTTTTACATGAATGTTCTTGCATGATTTTTGATGTTTTATGAAAGATTACGAGTCCTTATTGATAAATATATAAGTTTTGTAAAGTGATTTTTGTTGAAATTATCATATAGGGACTTATTTGTAAAATTAGTAAAAATCATAGTAAATTTGTGAAATGATGGTTTGTATGGGTTTATATAGGTCCTTATTGAATTCGACTAGCATGAGATGAGGATTAAAATGCTTAAATTTCAATTTATGAGCTTAAGGACTAAATCATAAAAAATTAAAAATGTTAGGGGTAAAATTATAAATTTGAAAAAAAGAAATATGGACTAAATTGAGTAATAAAAGTATTAAATGAATTGAATTTGTCTATTTAGATCAAGATAGACCACGTATAGACTTAGATTGGGGAAAAGCTAAAGCCTCAGATTAGTCGACTTTGTTTTTACGCTCAAATCATTGAGGTAAGTTCGTATGAATAAGTATCATTTTTAATGCTATTTTCAATTATATGTAAATATGTTAGTTGTTGTGTAATTGAATGATTAACATCCAATTATGCCATGATAGTTATTGAACCCTGTTTGAACCTTCGGAATTTATAGGATACAAATGACATGTCATTAGGGATTTTATGTTTCGGGTGCTAGTCTTAAATGTCCTATCGATGGATGAGGTCCTGCATTTGTTGTGGATACTCCATAGCTCATGTGAGAAGACCCATTTCATAGCTCGTGTGAGCAACAATGTAAAGGAAACTTACGGTTATATGTTTAGCGCACTTCATGTGAGCTTTACCGAGTATCCGATGATATTCTAAATGGTTCAACGGGCATGAAAAGGAAATTAACTGTAAGTGGTAATCGTCAATGGAAGTATACTTATGTTCGTGAAAATGATGAGTTCAAATGAAGTATGTTCAGTTATAATGGCTTACCTTATGTTAATTCAACTGAATTATATTTGAATGCACTAACATGTGTTGTTGTTGATGGTGCTTAGGCTTGTGCCAAGCTTGTGGTTGGATTATGTTGTATTTAATCTTAATGTTATATATTGAAATGGTAAGTTATGTTCATGTTTTACGAACTTACTAAGCATTATGTGCTTACGTAATTTTCTTTCCTATATTTTATAGATAATCGAAAGCTTGATCAGTTTGGAAGCTCGTTAGAGATTATCACACTATCCAGCAAATATATCGGTAGCTTTTGATGTTTTGGCCAGTGGACTTGTGTTTAATGTTTAATTGAATGCTTAAATGTTGATTTTGGTATGTATAAGTTGGTTGGTACCATTTTTATGATAGTTGAAATGTGGCATTTTAGTGCTTGTGATGCATGAATGGTATGGCTCAAATGATAAGTTTATGTTGAAATGGTATAGGTCAAGATATGGTATGTTTTGAGATGGAAATGAACTAGATGTTTATGAATGAATTGTGGTCAAGTATATATATATGTTTAGGTAAATTTGTATGTTTACATTTGAGGTGCCTTGTATGGCATATTGGTTGAATCATCTTGGACTATTGAATTGGTCATTTCATGTTTGTTTTGGTCATGTTTTGATGTCTTGATCATGTGCTCAAAATGCTTTTAGGAGGTTGCATGAGTTGGCGTTGGAAATGGCTTCACAGCCTGAGATACAAGTGTGTGACTCAGCCAGCCGACACGACTGTGTGTCCCCTGTAGGTTTCAATGCATGCAAGTTAGGTTGTTACATAGCCTGACACACGGGTGTGTGTGGGATATTTAGAGAGTTACACGGCTTGGCATACGGGTGTGTGGCTTGGCCATTTGACCCAACTCAGAGAGTTACACGGGTAAGGACACAGGCTGGGACACGACCGTGTGTCTCTATTTCGACTGTTACATGGCCTGAGACACAGGCATGTGTCTTAGCTGTGTGACCCTTGCAGTCCAAATTTTCTATCTTTATCTTAAACTTTCCAAATGTTTCCAATTTAGTTTCGGATTGTTTCTACAACATTTTTAGGGCCTCGAGGGCTCGATTAAGGGACAATAAATATGTGAATGAATGGTTTATATCAAATTTATGTCAATGTTTGAAATGTATGTATAATGTTTAGTTTGTATGGTAATGTTCTGTAACCCTATTTCGGTGACGGATACGGGTTAAGGGTGTTACATCCTATCTAAACACCATGGCTACCATGTAATGACCCGATAGTCAGGGGTGTCAGAAAGTATATTTTTGGGACTCCGTTCTTATAAGTCCGACCCGTAAATATTTTGATTAAATAATTACAGAGTTATATTAGAGACGAATTAAATTTTGGATAAGTAATTTTTATGGAATTAAGAGTTGATAAGGTATAGGAATTGAATCACGTAGGTGTTAAAAGTTGAATTATAAATTGAAATAAATTAAAAGGACTAAAGTAGCAATTATACCCCCTTGTTCCTTTAAAGTGGACGGTCATGGGATTAAGATCATTAATGGTATGTTAATATAATAAATAATTCATGAAAATGGAAAGAAATAAAAGGGAAAATAAAAAAAAAGAAAAAGAAAGGGGAGGGAAGAAGTTGGACGGCAAGAACAAGGAAGGGGAAAAGTAAACCAAGGTATTCGTATTTTCTTCCTTCCATTCTCATATATTTCTGGGGGCTGGTTTGAATGGAAGAAATTTCGGCTTGTTTTCGGGCTACTGTTTGAATAGAGGGGGAGAAGAGAGCTGATTGCATGCTTGGTTTGGCTCGGCTGGGAGCTTATTTTCTCAAGAAATTCACTTATTGAAGGAAAATCCCTCTTCCAGTCGTCTAAAGGAAAAGGCAGCAGCAAGATGGGGAAAGAGCTTGCTCAAGGCTAGGCTCGGCTTGGAATTTCTGGTGAGTGCTTGAATCCAAAACTTTAAAATTTGTGTGCATTCTAATACTTAAAATTTTTTTATTTTGGCTGGAAGTTTATTGGGACTATACACTTGGTTATTTGGTTGTTTAAAGAAAAATTAAATAAAAGTTAAACAAGTTGATGCTAGTTGTTTTGAGTTGTATATGGTACATGGTAGTTAAATTAGCATATTGTATTGAGGTTTGAAATTAATGTTTGGCTATTCAGAATAAAAGAAAAACTGAAGAGATTAAATGTTGAGTTAATTGTTGATGACCGTTGTTAAGAATGCTCAATTTTAAGTATGAAATTGCTGAACTGAATATACTTAAATTTGTTGAGGAGATGGACTGCTACTAGTTGAAATAATATGGAATTATGAGGTTAAATGCCAACTTTGGCCTCTGTCCAAATGCTGGACTTTCAGCATTTAATTTCCCTATTTAAAGATGCTTTAAACTTGTTAAAAATGCAACAATTGCATATGTTATTTACTTAATTAACTAAATGATTGTGAGTTCTTTACATTTTCTTCTTTGGTTGTTTTGTTGCATCTTTATGCTGGTATGAGTAATGGAATTAAGTGAAATTTTAGTGAAATTTCTGTCTGTCGAGGGAGCTGCTAAAGCATTTAGTTTGCATGCATGCTGTCTAATTTCTTAGCCATTTATGTGGTATGATCGATGGTTGCTTATTGCTGTCCAAATATTAATTAAAGATCATTCAAGTGATCAGGAAATTAAAATGGTCTGAACAATATGAAACTAAATTGTTAAATGTTAACTAATGATGTCCAAATGGATGTAAATTTATGATGTTAGTAAGCTGAAAATTTAGATGTTACGTGCTGCAAATTATCATGTCGGAAGCTGGTCCAAATGCTGAAACTTTAGGTATTTAAATGCTGTAAATTATCATGTTTGAAGTTGGTATATGAATAACTAAATGTTGCTCCTTGGATCAAATGAATTTAGCTTGACAGATTTGATCAACAGCTCATTTGGAGCTTGGTATTCTCTTGAATTCTTATATTTTTCCTTTTGTTTTGAGATCATGGGCTAGAATGGATGGTGTCCAGGTAGAGAAACAGGTTCATGAACCTACTTCGTAACTTAAACTCAACTACTACCTACTAGATTCACATGGTTGACACATGCACTTAATATTTGATAAAAAGACATTAGTTTCTTTCATTATTATTATGTATCTCAAGTACAAATACTATTATTTTGATAATAGATTCATATCGTGAATGTATAATCACCATAAGTTTAAAAAATTTGTATATAAAAAAAATACAATGGACAAAGCTGACTGAACTTTACACTTAAGGTTGTTCAAGTTGAATAAATACTGAAATTATTAGTATCTGAATGCAAAAACAGGACAATTTGTAGATTTAACTAATTTGTTTTGCCATGTGAGTGTGCTTGAAATGGTGGAGGGTTAAAGTGTAGGAAACCATCTTGGAAGTTTTCTTGTAAGTTCTCATAAAATTATTTTATGTGTGTTAAATTGATGAATTGACAAGGAGGGTTCGACAACTTTAATATCTAAAATATGTTCATAAAATTTGATGTTAAAATGATGCTTTAAGTAAAGTAAAGTTCCATTTTCTGTTACTTGTTAAATGTCAACTGTCCTTGGATGAATTAAGTTCCATTTTCTTTTACTTGTTAAATGTCAACTGTCCTTGGATGAATTAATGGTGAAAAGTTGTTTGTTAAATCTCACAAGTTATGACATTTTGTATGATGCTTGTAATAGCCGTTAAATTCCCATTTTTATGGTGTTCGATTATGTTGACTTCATTAACTAAATGGGTTGTTGTCAGTGTTGTTCGAAAATGCTTAAGTTAACGTTTAAAATATCCTTGTTCGATAAATTAAATTGCTACTGTTAATGATGATCAAAAGTGAGTTTTTCGAATGGTAAATTTGTAGTTTCTCGTGTGTTAAGTTGTGATGTTGTATGCTGGTAAGGTTCTTAAACCATTACATTTTCGGTTTTGGTTTAAATTGCAAGAAGATAAATTAAACCTTAACTTCCTTGAGTTTTCAAGTTTTAATTTACACTACTGTCCTAAAATGCACAACTTGGAAGCATGTCATATTTGAGGATTAAGTGCTATCCAAGCTGGATATTTCTAATATGTGAATGTAAACGATTATTCTATATTTAATTGCATTTTTGGAGTCTACAGGTCAGGGAGTTGAAGATGAATATGTGACAACCAGACGGTATGACTAAAAATTCGATAAGAAAGAATTATGTCTTGTAATATAATTGAACATACTAAGCTGCTTATGAACCTTTGATTTTTATTTTTGACATTACATAGTTTGTCATTTTACAATATTAGTTATAGAAATGTCATTGAGTTGATTACTCAGTGTTCAATTTGTACTCCTCGTGCAGGTTAGGTTCAATCGTGTGCACTCCTTATCAATATCTAGCAGAAAATTCCGCATTCATTGAGTTCGTGATTTTTTTGTACTATTTTTTGTCGGCATGTACCTATAAGATTTTATGATATATTAAGTTTAGTTGGAGAATTATTTTATAATTCAAGATTTTTTATTTTGAGCATATATTAATCATGTCATGGCTATTGGTCTGAATATATGATATGAATTTTATGGAACAAATGATGGTTGTTCTCTCGGTAACGAATGTGGCATCCCACTGCTCGGACCCAACGGCGGGATGGGTAATAGGGTGTTACATACCAAGCTTTCATTCACCATAAAAAAACCTCACAAACATCAATAGAAACTTTTATGAACCATGACAGTTTCAAAAATAGAGGTAAGCCATAAGTAGATTTCAACAAGAAACCAAGTTTAGAAGGACTTACATGAAACTAAAACTCAAAAAATGTATTTTAATGGCTGTTTATAAGCTGTTGCACAAAGTGAATATTTTTACTTTCGTTTTCTTTTGTTTTTAACCTTTTTAATAACTAAATTACTAAAATGCCTTTAGACAATTTAAATGAAACCATGAAATTTTGTTGTCCATGACCGTCCAACATATTTCATATTAGGAAAATTGCATCATACAACCCCCCCAATTAATTTAATTAACTCAATTGGTTACTAGAATTGGGGTGACACCATAAACCTCAGTTCAATTAACAATACTCGAGCACTACATTTCATCAAGCGGGATGTTATAACTCTCCCCTACTTAGGAAGTTTCATCCTCGAAATTCATATCTAAAAACAACTGTGGATACTATTCTTTCATTGTGCTCTCCCTTTCTTAAGTGGGTTCCTCAATGTTGTGATTCTTCCGTAGTACCTTTACTAAGGGTGTAACAACCCAAAATATGGCCTAGGAGTTTTAGATGTATTTTAGGAATTTTAGCCTTAGAGTATTTGGAATTTTGCGACATGGTTTATTGGTAATGTTTGGACTATGGGTTTTAGAAAATCAAATCAAACTTTGAAAATGAGTTTAAGACCTTTAATTTTAGAAAAAAGGACTGATTTGTAACAGGGTCAAAATTATGAGCATTTATGTTGCAGTTTTACCGAAATTTGAAACCCAACCTAAAAATCCCCATTCCTAGTTTTATTTCACTATAGTTTTCTCTCCAAAGCTTGTGTTTTCTGTCCTTTTGCTCTCCCAAATCTCTCAATCGATTTTATTTGTTAAATCTTCAATATTTTAATTGCCATCATTCCCTAAGCATTAAACCTTCATATATCTTGAAGAAAACATCCAAAATTCCATTAATTTCATATTCTTCTTCGCATGTGGGTTTTCTGGGTTTTCGATAAAAGTTCGTTTTTCTTCCATCAAAGGTAACTTATCGTCTACCCATTAGCTTTTAATGTTGTTAGCCCATTGAAACTGAATTTTTAGTCATTAAATTGCATGTTTTGATTAAAAGCCGAAAATAGGGTCGTTAATGGTGAATCTCAGATTTTCGAGTAAAAATGTGATTTCAAAGTGTTAATTAATAGGTTTGATATGATTAAGAGGTTTCTAAACTTTTTTCGAAGTATCGCTAAGGATTTCTTGGGTTTTAATGAATTTTTGGAAAAATGGCCATAAATGTAACACCCCTGCCTAGCCAAACCTATATCATGCATGTACCAACCCACATTTTCATCAAATCACATTTCTACTACCCATTTTTACAACTTTTACAAAAAGGTCTTTTTTAGGTGTTTTCACCAAAAACCACTTAGTAAAAGATATTTATCACACATCACATATTCATATTCTTCCGTTTATCACACATCACATAAACATCAAAATACATGCATGTCACACATGGGTCAAATTTCAAACATGAACTCTACTTCAAAATATGGCTAGAAATAAGTAAATCGGGTTACGAGTACTTCAAAAATGTAAAGAACATTAAAAACAGGGCTAGTATTGACTTACAATCAAGCTTGAAAAATGAAGAAACCCTAGCTATGGTTCCTTAGAATTTTCGGCACAAGAGGTTGAAGATGGACAGGATTTTTGCTTCATTTTTCCCTTTTAATTCTTTTATTAACCAAATGACAAAAATGCCCTTTTTGCTAAACTTTCAAATTTTACTAATTCATGCCCATTTTTGTTCATAAAAATAGAAATCGGTCAAGTTGCTATTTAAGGACATCTAATTACTAATCCATAGCTATTTCATGCTTAAAGCATCTAGAATGACATATTTTGCAACTTTTGCAATTTAGTCCTACATGTCAAATTGGACACTTTATCAATAAAATTTCTTCATGAAATTTTCACACAATCATGAAAACATATCATAGACCTCAACACATTCGAAAAATAATTATTTCTACTTTGAATTTGTGGTCTCCAAACCACTATTTCGACTAGGCCCAAAATCGGGATGTTACAACTCTCCCCAGTAGGGATTTTTGTCCCCGAAAATCTTACCGGTAAAAAGGTTTGGGTATTGTTTTCTCATGGTTTCCTTGTGTTCCCATGTAGCTTCTTCAACCCCATGTCTTTTCCATAATGCTTTCACAAGGGTTATACTTTTATTCCTCATCTGTTTGACTTCTCGAGCCAAAATCTTAATCGGCTCTTCGCCATAAGTCATATCCGGTCAAATCTCAAACTCTGTCGGTGAAATCACATGTGAAGGGTTTGATCGGTGTCGGTGCAACATAGACACATGGAACACATCATGAATCCTTTCGAGTTCAGATGGCAAAGTCAATGATATGCTACTGGCCCTATTCTTTCGGTAATCTCATACGTTCCAATAAAACGCGGACTCAACTTGCCCTTCCGGCCAAATCTGAGAACTTTCTTCCATGATGACACTTTTAGGAATACCTTATCACCGACCTGGAACTTAATCTCTTTCTGTTTCAAATCCGCGTAGGATTTCTGTCTATTCGAAGTAGTTTTCAAGAAATCACAAATTACCTTTACTTTTTCTTTGGTTTCTCTGACTAAATCGACCTTATAAATCTAATTCTCTCTGAGTTCAGTCCAATACAATGGTGTCCGACACTTAGAACCGTACAGTGCCTCATAAGGTGCCATTTTCAAACTCGACTGAAAACTGTTGTTGTAGGCAAATTCTACCAAAGGTAGATAATTTTCCCAACTACCCTCGAATTCAAGAATACAACACTGGAACATATCCTCAAGAATCTAAATTACTCGTTTAGATTAACCATCAGTTTGCGGGTGAAAAGTGGTACTAAAGTTCAACTTTATACCTAAAGCTTCTTGTAACTTTTTCCAAAATCGCGAAGTGAGCCTCGGATCTCTATCCGATATAATTGAGATAGGAACTCCATGGAATCTAACAATTTCACCAATGTACAATTCAGCTAACTTATCAAGTGAGTAATCGGTACGTACCAGAATAAAATGAGCTGACTTTATTAGCCTATCAACCACAACCCAAATGGAATCTTTCTTTTTCGGTGTCAAGGGCAAACCCATCACAAGGTCCATAGTGATTCTATCCCATTTCTACTCGGGAACCATCACAGGCTGAAGTAAACCTGAAGGTACTTGGTGTTCAACTTTTACTTGCTGGCAAATCAGACATCTCAAAACAAACTTGGAAATATCTCTTTTTATACCCGACCACCAATACAATTGCTTCAAATCATTATACATTTTTGTACTACCGGGGTGAAGTGAGAAATAACCAGTGTTTGCCTCATGCAAAATCTTCCGAATCAACTCGGTAACTTTGGGAACACAAATCCTATCTCGGAACATCAAACACTCATCAGAACCAATCCAAAAATCTGATTCAATACCCGATTCACACTGGACTCTTTTAGCTTGTAAATAACTTTCACGTTTCTCAGCTTCACAAATCTGCTGTAGAAATATCGGTCTAGCTCTCAACTCAGTGAGAATCAGACCATCATTGGATAAGGTCAATTGAGTATTCATGGCTCTCAAAGCAAACAATGACTTCCTACTCAAAGCATCAGCGACCATATTTGCCTTTCTCAAATGGTACTCGATCACTAACTCGTAATCTTTTAACAATTCCAACCATCTCCTTTGCCGTAAATTCAGATCCTTTTGAGTCATTAAATACTTTAAACTTTTATGATCTGTATACACATGACATTTCTCACCATACAAATGATGTCTCTAAATCTTCAATGCAAACACAATGGCGGCTAGCTCCAAATCATGTGTCGGATAATTTTTCTCATGTGGTTTCAATTGCCTTGAGGCATAAGCTACCACTTTACCTTCTTGCATAAGCACACAGCCCAATCCATTCAATGATGCATAACTATATATCACAAATTCTTTTCCTGGCTCAGGTTGTACTAAAACCAGTGCATCAGTCAACAATGCCCTCAACGTCTCAAAACTCCATTGACATCTTTCTGACCATTTGAACTTAACATTCTTCTATAGCAACTTTGTCATCAGAGTACCAATCATGGAAAATCCTTTAACAAATCGTCTGTAATAATCGGCTAAGCCTAAAAAGCATCTAACCTCGGATACATTCCTTGCCGGTTTCCATTCAACAATTACTGAAATCTTACTCGGGTCAACTCGAATACCATCACCCGAAATAATGTGCCCCAAAAACCCGACCTCTCGAAGCCAAAATTCACTTTTACTAAACTTAACATAAATTTGTTTGTCTCTCAAAGTTTTTAAAACAGTTTTCAAGTGCTCGGCATGTTCGATTCATCTTGGGAATAAATCAGTATATCATCAATAAAAACAACAAAAAACTTATCCAAATATGGTCTAAAAATCTGATTCATTAAGTCCATAAACACAGTGGGAGCATTCGTTAAACCAAAAGCCATAACCAAAAAATCATGTGACCATACCTCGTTCAAAATGCAGTTTTTGGCAATCCGAGTCTTTAACTCTCAACTGATAGTAACTGGACCTCAGGTCTATCTTTGAAAACCATGTGGCCCCTTTCAATTGGTCAAAAAAATCATCTATTCTTGGCAAAGGATAGTTATTCTTTATGGTCACTTTATTGAGTTGTCAGTAATCAATGCAAAGTCTCATAGAGCCATATTTCTTTTTCACAAATAATACTGGTGCACCCCACAGAGAAAAACTAGGTCTCGCAAAACCTTTATCCATCAACTCTTGCAACCAAGCTTTCAACTCTTTTAATTTTGTTGGAGCCATTTTGTACGGAGCAATCGAAATAGGTGCAGTGCTAGGGACTAACTCAATACCTAATTCAACTTCTCTAACTAGAGGCAATCCAGGCAACTTTTTCGGAAACACATCAGAATACTCACATACTACCAGCACTGACTCAATCTTTAACTCAGAAACTTTGGTATTCAACACAAAGGCAAGATAAGATTTGCACCCTTTTCTCATACACCTTTGAGCTGTCATAGAAGAGATCACAACTGGCAATCTATCCAATTCATCTGATTCAACCTGAAGAATATTACCACTTTCACATCTCAAGCCAATAATTTTTCTTCCACAATTTACTACCACGTCATGAATGGTCAACCAATCCATACCAAGAATTACATCAAATTCATCAAATGGCAAAAGCATAAGATTTGCAAGAAAACAGTGACCTTTAATCATTAAAGGACAATTCTTACATACTTTGTTAATTAACACATGCTTGCCTAGAAGGTTCGACACTTTTATCACAAATTCTGTAGACACAATAGGCATTTTCATACTAGATACCAATTTCATGCAAACATACGAATTGGTTGATCCTAGATCAATCAAAGCAACAACATGAGTATCATAAAAAGAAAAAATACCCGCAATCACATCAGGAGATGAAGCTCTTCACGAGCTCGAATGGCATAAGTCCTCGCAGGTGCTCTACCCTCCGATCTCAAAGTTGGATCTCTAGATGCACTCTTGCTACTCGCTCCATTTCCCAGATTTCTCTATAGCCTCCTTTTAGAAGCAATATTACCCGATCTTGCACTCTAAAATTTCTCTTTTACAACCATCTCAGGGCAATATCTAATAAAGTGATCTTGGGAACCACACTTGAAACAAGTTCGATCGTTTACCCGACACTCACCGGGGTGACGTCTACCACAATGTGGACATTCAGGTCTACTAGGTTGAGCATTACCTACACTCGCTATCGAAGTAGTCTGAGCCTTATTGTAACACCCCAAACCCGACCCGGACGTTATGGCCGAATCTGGTGTGTCACATTGAAGTGTTTTAGTGAAAACCTTGTTTCATTGAAAACCCTTCCTTAAAAAGTTACATCTTAACTACTTAGTAAAAAATCTTTTCTATTGCGAAGCTTTGTTTAAGACATTTGATTAAAGAAAACTTATCCTTTAGAAATTTAGTTGCGGAAACATAGTATTAAAAGAAAACTATAATTTAGAAAATCCATGTTCCACTTCTTATAATTACAACACACGAAATTAAAAAAAAAATCCAAACAATAACAAAAGGGGAGGCCTTATTACATTCCTGACTAAATAAAAGATTACTTAATAAACCAATAACCTATACGCTTTTAAAACAAGTCCAAGTTGTCTTGCTAGCTGGCCACCTAGAGTCCCTCCAGACATCGAGCCTCCTACTGAGCATCACCTGAGAAAAATAAAAGAGGGGGTGAGTTTTCGAAAACTCAGTGTGTACAACCCTCGATGAGTAACAAGCATTCATCAATCACCGTACAACATGTAATGCAATGCAGTGTAGCCCACCCCAATAATCCAACCGGTATACATCAGCTATGTCCCCCGTTACACATCTTGTGGGATATAAATATTGACCCACCCAACCGATACACATCAATGGTAGCTCGGTTACAGAACTACCTTCATTGCAGCAAGCTGCCAGTCACATATTGGGCTTAAAAGCAGTCGATGGGTCCACGGTTGTCAAGCAACCATGCGACCCTCATATACTTCCTCCATTCCATAATTCCACCCCTATGCAACCTAAATATAATATCGTATATATGCAGCAGTTATACATGTAACATCCACAAATCTTACATTCAACACTTGGGCGTATTTTGGTCATTTTCGCCCTTAGGGGCATTTCGGTAATTTTTCCTTTATTACGAATCTTTACTTACGTTGGCCCATTAACAAACCTCGTGAGCTAAGATGAACGAATACTATGCACCAGGTAAGATTCCAGAGAAGAGGAGGTGAGTCATTAAGACCGCTTAAGTACCAAGCTCTCCCTAGATCCAATCCTAGACATGCATATACTCGTTACCACACCTTAACCCTATGACTTGTCCACGGTCTTTAATTAATTAATTAAGTTTTATGTCTATTTAAGTAGTTTTCATATACTAGGCCCGAAAACCCTTACAAACCCGAACAAGTCCACATACATGCTTATGGCCCACTAGGCCCGAATCACATTCATATGGCCATTAGGCCCAAATCACATTTACAGTCATGCTCACATACAATATTCCATCATATAGCATCAATTATCAATCTTTTCGTGTTATGGGGCCAACAGCCCATCGAGCCCATTTAGCCTACTCCGGCCCGGTTGGCCAATTAAGAGCCCAAGTCCATGGAATCGCCCCTAGGCCTCAGGAAACCTATCGGTTTCCCCTTACGAGTGTTCACGCACTCGCAAGACTACCGTACCCAACTTTTGACTTTTTGGCATTTCGACTTTTTGGTATTTCTACTTTTACCGATCTACTTGTGTGTGCAGTATATGTACACACCTGGTAATAAAGCGTGCTGCGATTTCCTTAGCCCCAAACCTACAATTGATATCACCCTTTAATTAATCGCATGCATAATACATATCTTTACCAAAACCAAAACCTCACCCTTTACCTTACCTTGCACGACAAGTTATAACAGTCCCTTCTTTAATCACTAATCGCGATCGACTCCTAGATCTGCATCAATTTTAATTATTAAAACCAGAATAACAGGTGACTTGTATCCAACACAAGTCCCCCTTCTCTTAACTATGACCATTCGGCCAACTAAGATCAAGAACACTTATGAAAGTCTCTCACCTGAGGAGCAAATCGGCAGGGATCCAAAGGACTGGAATTTGACACTAATCCTACCAAAACCGATTGGAATAAGTGAGGAACAGAGTAATCGATACTTAGCGAAAATCGATTGGGGGAGCAAATACTTACACTAGAATCGATTGAGTGAAAAGGGTAGTGGCGGCACCAAGGGTATTCGCTATGGCAAACAAAAGATTATTCGGCACCAAGGAAAAAAAGGGAAGAAGAAGTCGGCTAAACCAAAAGTGAATCAAAGAAAATTGAGTAGAGGAAGGTTGGGAAATCGGCACAAGGAAAAGAAAGAAAAACAAGGGTTTTCGGCTTTTAGGAAAAAGAGTTTTTGGCAACAAGGTGAAAGAGAATTCGGCATTAGCCTGGCGACCTTCCATTCGACACCTATATATAGCCTCTATAGTCAAATTTCCCAAGCCCAAATTCCCAATTTGGCTCCATGTCTTTCTCACTCCTCATCTTCTCGTTTTTCTCCCTGATAACCCCTTGATCCTCTCCTCAAATTTCTCCTCTTATCACTCCCTACAGAGTTCAAATCCAATGCCACCTCTGTCCATATTTTAGCAAAAGTAAATCCCTCTTTTGAGCAAAGTGGGATTCGAACCCCAGACCTCTGACACTAGCAACATGCCACTTATCCCCTGGACCAGCAGGCTCTTTTCTGTCCAATTTTCCCTTCATTTATTCAAAAGCCCACCTACTTGCCATCAGGGTTCTTTGAATAATTAAACTATAATTTCTCTTACCCCTAGGTTCGAACTCAAACCTTGACCGAGACCTACCATCACATAATTAACACTTAACCGAAAATTCTAAGCACAAAAAAAAGAAAAATTTAAGATTTCGAGATTTTTGGATTTCGATATTTTTAGGGCGTTACACTTATAACCCGAATGCTGTTTCCCATGGTTTTTATTTGAAAACCCAACTGAAGCATTTGATCGAGTATTAAACTCTTTTAGTTTCTTAGATGATGACTGAAGTGACTTACCCACCTGTCTCTTCTTTGAGTCTAGAGACTCAAACTCAGCTTTTCTTTTCTCTTTAGCCAACTCTTCGGCCTTACAAGCTCTCTCTATGAGCACAATGAATTCCTTCAATTCAAGAATGCCAACGAATAATCGGATGTCATAGTTAAGTCCATTTTCAAATCTCTTACACATGATGGCTTTAGTTGAAACACATTCTCGATCATATTTGCTCAGCCTTACAAACTCACGCTTGTACTCTGTTACTGTCATTCGACCCTGTTTTAACTCAAGAAATTCCTTCCTTTTTTGATCGATAAACCTCTGGCTAATGTACTTCTTACAAAAATCATCTTGGAAAAATTCCCAATTAACTCTCTCCCTTGGTACAACCGACATAAGGGTGTTCCACCACTGATAAGCCGAGTCTCTTAGGAGTGATACAACACATTTCATAATTTCTCAAGTGTGAATGATAACTCATCAAATACTGATGGTATTCTCGAGCCAGAACTCTGCCCTTTGGGATCATCATCGATACCAGCTTGGAACTCTTCGGCTCCTTGTTTTCAAATCTTATCAACTGGAGGTCTATCTAATCTCATAAAGTCCATACCTTGAGGTGCTACGAGAATAGGCTGAGGGATAGGTAGGGGTGGAGGAGATTGAGTGTTCAGGTTCATTTGAACGAACTTCGTATACCATGCGTTCATCATATAGAGAAAGGCTTCCCTGCCTCTTTCTCCTTGACTGACTGTAGGGGGTCTACTATCAGACAGCGCTGGCGCATTACTTTCAGCTTCATCAGCTTCAGCTCAGATGGGATCCATTTACTATATGAAAACACAATTTTAAATGGTTAGGAGTCATCATAATATCACGATTTATATATGGCATGTATAGCTAGACTCATCACACTCGCTACGTTAGTCTAAGAATAAACTAAACCGTAGCTCTGATACCACTAAATGTAACACCCTTTACCTGTATTCGACACTGAAATAGGGTATGAGGCATTACAGGGCTTAAACTCAAACAAACATCTAAAACTGAGACATGAACTTCCACTCAAATTTAAAACTTTTCTCATACATTCATATTGTCACTAAAACGAGCCTATGAGACCCAAAACATGCATTAGAGGTGGTTCAGGACTAAACTGAGAACTTTAGAAAACTTTCCAATACTTAGAAAATTTTCTTGTTTTGGAGGGTCACACGCCTGTGTGGGTAGGCCGTGTGGCTTGGAACACGCCTGTGTCCTCAGCCTCTGTAACTCTCTGTTTATGATGTCATTAAGAAAATAGGGTCACATGGCCAAGTCACACGCCCGTGTGCTAGGCCATGTGGCGAATTTAATTTTCATGAATTTTCATAAATAAGGTGCAGACTTCACATGGCCAGGGCACACACCCATGTCCTAAGGCCATGTCTCTCACACGATCGAGATACACGACCGTGTTTCATGACCGTGTGCTTACTATTGGGCATTCTGTTTCTCAAAACAAAGATACAGGGGACACATGGCCAGATCACATGCCCATGGGGTCAGACCGTGTGTCACACACGACCTAGACACTACCATGATCACATTCACAATTCAACGATGCCAAACAATTTGAACCCCAATATGTATGACCTTAGCACATGCATGAATATATGAATAGGTTTACACCCCAATAATCAATATGAACCATATCTCATGGCCATATACAAAATGAATAGTTAAGTTATTATTAGCCAATGCATTGGGCCAAATTAATATAACACATAAACAAAAAGACCAAGTCCCCTATACATGCCATATTCAAAATATCAAAACTAATTATACCCAAATGACTAAGTTGATAGTGTGATCGATACTCCGATGACTTCCGATCCCTGAGCTAGCTTGGCGACACTAAAAGGAAGAAAAGATAGGAAGGGGGTAAGCTTTAAGCTTAGTAAGTTTGCATGTAAATAATAAGCAACATTAAACATGTATTAACATACACATAGCATATTATAATTTTGGACATACTCATCAAATGATCGTAGGCATATCTTACTCATTTGCATCCTTACCAATAATGCATCATAAACCAAGCTCATATCTCATTAGTCTTTCGTACGTACCTGTACCACTTCATAACATAATTATAGCCTTTCACATCTTTGGAAAAATTTTCAAGTTACCCGTTGAACCACTTGGAATACTAAAGGATACTTGAGGAATTCTCATACACATAATAAGATGCAAATGCCAAATCCTAGATATGGTCTTACATGGGATCACATATATCGATCCCGATAGCCCAGCTATGGTCTTATATGCATGTCACACATGGGTCAAATTTCAAACATGAACCTTACTTCAAAATATGGCTAGAAATAAGTAAATCGGGTTATGAGAACTTCAAAATGTAAAGAACATTAAAAACGGGGCTAGGATTGACTTACAATCAAGCTTGGAAAGTGAAGAAACCCTAGCTATGGTTCTTTAGAATTTTTGACACAATAGGTTAAAGATGGACATGATTTTTGCTTCATTTTTCCCTTTTAATTCTTTTATTAACCAAATGACAAAAATGCCCTTTTTGCTAAACTTTCAAATTTTACCAATACATGCCCATTTTTGTCCATAAAAATAGAAATAGGTCAAATTGCTATTTAAGGACCTCTAATTAATAATCCATAGCTATTACATGCTTAAATCTTCTAAAATCACATATTTTGAAACTTTTGTAATTTAGATCTACATGTCAAATTGGACACTTTATCAATAAAATTTCTTCATGAAATTTTCACACAATCATGGAAACCTATCATAGACCTCAACAGATTCATAAAATAATTATTTTTACTTCAAATTTTGTGGTCTCAAAACCACTATTCTGACTAGGCCCAAAATTGAGATGTTACAAAAGATGAACATTAGTAACAAATCAAGAGACAAAAGTTTAAAAGAAGTTTGAATTGTATTTCATTGAAGCATGAATATCCATAAAGAGTTGTTTGAGTTTCGCAAATCAGATCACCCGACAAATGCAAAACAGAAAATAACCTAAAGTCTAAGAAAAGGAAAAAATCTAAAAACTAAAACTAGGAAGAAAATTATACAATATGAAAAGCTCTCCATAATAATTGCTAAATGAGCCTATTTATAGAGTTAGGGTTGGTGTTGTCCTCAACCTTAGTTCAACTGACGCTCTCGTGTTTAATATTTGATTGTGTAGACCAAAATATCCCTAGCTGGTAAGTATTTCTTGTATAGGATTGGTGTCATAACACCCTAGTGCCTGTGTCTCGACATCAAAGACATGATGCTCATACTTAAAGTACTTTCAGGGATGTGTCACGACATCCCTTGGTTGTGTCACAATAGTAAAGGCAGCCTTGGAATTCTTACTCTCTGCTCCTTATGTTGAGACATCAAATTCTGCCATATTGTAACACAGTGACCATTTGGTACGACCTCTAATGGTCTCCTGCACACTCACAAAGTGTATTACCTCACACTGAGGCCTCATTTAACTCCTAAGGTCAATAAAAGACTCAAATTACAAATTTTATTGAATGTAAACGAAACTAGGAAAACATAATTAACTCATATTAAAAATGTTTGTATTAAAGCTTTTCAAGTGCAAAAACTAGTTTAATCTGCTACACCAAATTACGACAAATCAATTTTCACTTAGACAAATGTTGAACACTTCACCCAGGATGGTGTACCCACTGATTTTATTCTGGCAGATACTAATACTAACTAATCTTTTAAGATGAACTTAATACATATTCTACCTTTAATTAACCTAGACCATAACTTACTCAGACAGATTAAATGTTCTAAGTCATCCCATGGAATCCCAGACAACCATGTTACATATAATGAAAATGCCTAGGTTTGTCAAACAACTTAGACTACAGTTAACCTTTATTCGTAACCTGAAATACTTAGATTGGACGGATACCAAAGAATTTAGTTAACTTTCTTACATAGATAAACAAACTCAGATTTGATGAACACTTAGACCATCCATATCTACTATTACACCAAGTTCTCTGTACTGGCGAGTTACTATGGCGAATTCTCTCTTTAGAAACACTTTTGGGAACTCTTTCTAGGAAATGACCCTAAGGCATTGCCACAAGACTATCCAAATAGAAGTATCTTTAAACTTATCAAATGGTTGGATTACGCATTTAATACAGAACACACTTACCTAGATTCATTCGCATTCTAGACAACTTCATACTATTCCATACCTGATTTCACATGTGTACATACCACACATCATCCTGTTCATGCAGCAGCTCATATATGTCATCTATAAATATGCAGGAATCGTACGATACTTCAACATATGAATTTTTGAGAAGATATCAATATATGAATTTCCTTTATATATTAACATACATGAGCTAGGATAAAGACTCACCTGAACTCACCTTCACTATAGCTTGGAGTTCCTAACCCGATTGTCCTTTCCAAACTAACAATAAGAATTACTTAAAAGAATATAGGAGTAACATTAAAACCCTATTTATAGACAGTTTACCAATATATCCATTACATACAACCCCCACGCAGGGCCTCCTATTCATTCCGTACTATATTTGTCTTTTACATACTTACTCTTTTGAAATCATAAAATGTAGAGTTATCAGACTTACTAGAAGGTTGAAACATCTACAGATTATCCTAGAACCCTTAGCTTCCAATTTAACGAAGAAGGAGAGGATATTTGGGTTTAAGAAGAAGAACTTGAATGTAGACCAGAAGGAAGAAAAACCATCTCAATGTTCCCTTCATACCACATATATATACTTGGTTCCCCTTAGTGAATCTTGACATGTGTTAATTGTATACAAAAACTGTCCTGTAAGCCCTACAAAAATCGAGAGAAATATAAAAGAGAATCTGAGGCATATGTTGTTTCACTAGTCTATCCATTCAATTGACTCTTAACCAATCACATTACAAAACTCACTTTGTGTAACACCCCGTACCCGAGACCGTTGCCGGAGTCGGACACGAGGGGTTCACAAACTAAATTCGCTTACTATCGCAGTCCATTTTAAAAATTTCTAGGCAGTTGGCTAACTGCGTCACTGTCACCATAAAAATCATATCTTGAGTTTCACAACTCGAAAATCAGTTTCGTAATTTTTCCCTGAAACTAGACTCATATGCCCATCTACATATTTTTTCTAGAATTTTTGGTCGGGCCAATTAGTACAGTTTATTCGTTAAATTCTCCCCTGTTACAGAGTGCAACTACACTGATCTTCATGCATTACGATTTGGATATCTCCCTGCACAGAGTTTCAATACTGATGACGTTTATTTCTATAGAAACTAGACTCAGAGAGGAATCTATACATATATGGCATGACTCCTAATTATCTCTGGTTAATTTATAATGAATTTCCAAAGTCGGAATAGGGAATCCAGAAACCGTTCTGGCCCTGTCTCACGAGAACCTGAATATCTCTTAACATACTGTCCATATGATCATTTCGTTACTTTCCTATGAAAATAGATTCATCAAGGTTCGCTTACATAATTTATTCACTATTTAATTCCATTCCTACTATTTTTAGTGATTTTTCACATCCACATCACTGCTGCTGCCAGCATCTGTTTTTTTTAAGGTAAACTTTACCTATTTCATGATCCTCCATGGATCAACTAGAGTTTGTCATACATATTCCAAAAGTGATCAAGAATAACCCTTCCCATGGCTAACCGTTACCAACATTTCCATACCTCTCGACGGACAACATACAAAACGATTATAATGCTATGATCAAAGTATATTTAAGCCATTTTCGCATGGCTATCCAAATTTACACAAAACCGAAGGGTACATGACCAACAACAAAAGGGTAGTCCTATACATGCCATTTCAAAGTTCAACCAAAATTGTACCAAAAGGGGGCTTTGATAGTGTGGGAGACTTCAACTTCCAAAAATCCCGAGTCCGATAGCTGACGAACCAAAATCTATGAAACAGAGATTCAAAGAAAGGAGTAAGCATTTAATGCTTAGTAAGTTTTAAGCAGTGTCAACAAATAACAATCAAATTATAACATAGTTGTTCGTATTTTTTTTATTTCACTCTTCCTTCGGGCATACCATCCCTTTACCGAATATGCACATCTCATCATATACAATAGGCAGATAAACTTTCACATAAAAGTGAGCTCATGTGACATAGATATATCGTATGATTTCACATAACCTCTCACACTGATCCGATGTCACATAATCATAGGAATAGTCTCATAGATTGCTCTCGTATGCATCACATAACTACCTTATGATTTAGTGCAAATCAAGCTCACATATAAACTTGGAGTACATACCTGTTTAACTTTTCGCATTGAATATATTTATAAGCAATTCTTATTACGAAGTCTTACCCGGACATAATCTCCACACGAAGTTATCGGGTCTTACCCGGACAAAATCCCCACACGTAGTCATCGGGTCTTTAGAGCTCAGATATAGTACGACCACGAAGCTTACGGACATTAATCAGTGATAATATTCTCGCATAAAGCCTGCGGGGTTTTAACCCGGATATAGTACTGACACAAATGCCCTTCGGGACTTATCACATTTATACACTTTCACATCCATCATGTTGGCCACTCGGCCCTGTCACATATATACACTTTCACATTCATCACATCGGCCATTAGGCCTTATCACATATATACACTTTCACATTCATCACATCGGCCATTAGGCCTTATCACATATATACACTTTCACATTCATCACATCGGCTATTAGGCCTTATCACATATATACACTTTCACATTTATCACATCGGCTATTAGGCCTTATCACATATATACACTTTCACATTCATCACATCGGCCATTAGGCCTTATCACATATATACACTTTCACATTCATCACATCGGCCGTTAGGCCTTATCACATATATACACTTTCACATTATCACATCGGCCATTAGGCCTTATCACATATATACACTTTCACATTCATCACATCGGCCATTAGGCCTTATCACATATATACACTTCCACATTCATCACATCGGCCATTAGGCCTTATCACATATATACACTTTCACATTCATCACATCGGCCATTACACTTTCACATTTATCACATCGGCCATTAGGCCTTATCACATATATACACTTTCACATTCATTACATAGAATCCTAAATCAAAATATAGATTTTCATGTATTCACATCACAATTATCCAAATATACTTCACATACCACATATACTTTCACGTATACACACTGTCTTGGCTGAATCTACATCTATCATTTTCCAATATCACAATTTAGAATTCACGTATGGGTTTAATCAATAGCTTATGAGCAACTAAAACAAGTTTATCAAGGTTTACAACACAATCTCAAATTTAGCACAAGCTGTTTTTCCTAAGCAATAGTCACTAAATTATTTATAACTGGAGCTACAAAACTCCAAATCACTTTCTGTTAATTTTTCCTGAATATAGACTCGTATATCTTCCATCCATAAAATTTCCAGAATTTTAGGTTTGGCCAATCAATACCAGATTTTTCTTAAAGTTTCCCCTGTTTCACTGTTTGACTAATCTGACCACTCTTCACTACGAATCAACTTTCTCATTTTACAGAATTCAAAATGTGTTGTATTTGATTTCATTTGAAACTAGACTCATTAAGGAGTCTAAGCATATAAATTTTATCTTATAACCATTTTTTTACAATTTATAATGATTTTCTAAATACAGAACAGAGGATTACAGTGTCATTCTGCGCTGTCTCACACAACTTTAAGTATCTCATTATCGGAAATTCCTTTGCTTACACGGTTTTTTTTATAAGAAACTAGACTCATTAAGCTTTAATTTCATGTCTCATTCAGCCTCTAATTCAAATCCATAGATTTATGGTGATTTTCTAAAGTCACGTTACTGCTGCTGTCCTACGCAGACTATTTCAAATTACCCTTAAATTCCCAAGCTCAAACACTTAAGAACTTACCATTTGAACTTAGAACATATCATGGCCACATCATATCTTATTAAATCAACTCATCATGTCCTATTATAATTGAATTTACTCAACGTTTAATCACTTAAAACTTACCTCGGATGTTGTCGAACGATTTCGGCGGCTATTCGACCACTTTTTCCTTCCCTTTATCGGATTTAGTTCCCCTTTGCTCTTGAGCTTAATTCAAACAAATTTAACTCATTAAAGTCTCATTTTGCTAGCTTATGGCCGAATATACACATAACTTATGTACTTATTCATGTGGCCGAACATACATGTCTATGTTGGGGCCGATTGCATCACAACACCATACCATTTCAATTTTTGGTCATGGTTAAACAAAGAACTTAATGTCTCACTCAAATATGCTAAAAAGAAGATTCAAGAATCATCAATCCACCATCACATGCACCATTACAAAGCTTCACTTTTAGCATGCAAATGATATCAACACCAATCCACCTTGGTCGAATATCATCTCCATGACATAGTAAAGATTTGAACCATGGGCTATTTAGAACTCAAGCTAACTACTAAAACATGCATGCATCTCATGGAACATCATCAAACATACCTTAGTCTATCAAACCACCATAGCCGATTTCCTCAAAGCTCTTTTTCCTTCTTTTTCTTTCTCCTATTCGGCCAAGAACAACATGAGAGCCTTTCTCTTCTTTCTTTTTTTTTGTCATGCATGAGAATGATGAACACATTTTTTTCTATTTGTTTTCTTCCTTCAATTTCTTATTAGTTTATTGCCCATGCTTCTTATTTTATTCTTCCATTAACACAACATGTTTCATGACATGTTTTGCCCATGCTTCTTATTTTATTTTTCCATTAACACAACATGTTTTGCCCATCATCCCTTGTCATGGCCGGCCACTAGTACTTAAATGGGGGGAAATTGGCATGCAAGTCCACCCCTTTGATTACATGGACTATTAGGCCACTTGCATTTGCCTAGCACATTTCTAAATTTTCTCACATAAGTCCTATCAACTAAATTCACATGCAATTAACTAAATCGAAGCTTAAAACTTTCACACATTTATATTCACATATTTTAGGCAATAATTATCACATTCAAATAATTTGGTGACTCAGTCTAGCGGTCCTGAGACCGCTTTCCGACTAGGGTCACTTTAGGGGTGTCACACTTTGCACAACATTCGAGTAAGCTGGCATACTATACCCTTGGTGGTAACTCTCACAAGGTGTGCTCTTAAAGATAATTAAGACTTTTATAGTTTCCTCATACATTTAATAGTTTCTCAATATACAAAACTCTTGGGTGTTGGAAACGCAAAAGTATATAGACTTTTTCAATACCTTTTGAGCTCTAATTCATGTAGTTTCGTAGTAAATCTTGTCAAAATTCATAATTTAATTATAAAATAATTAATATGCATTTAAATTATTAAAATTTTGAATTTTATTTATTTTTATCATAAATTTACACAAAATTTTCTTATTTTCTATAGTTTTTCACAAAAGGTAAGAATTAGCTCAGCAGACACCTCAAAAGGCCTAAACTGTTGGTGTAATTTTTGCATCAAGTGCATCAAGAGCAAGGCTCAAGGATGGTCCAAATGATAATTATTTATGTACTTTATATTTAATTTTTCTCCAAAGTTAATTAGGTTAAAATTAATATAAAGCTTGAAGGAGAAAGTGGTCTAGTATGCTAAGTAGAGAAGACTAATCCACCAAGCAAATTGGCAGCCCAAAATCATCCCTAAAGCTGATCCAATCAGCTGATTTTTTTTTCTGATTTTATTACTTTCAAAACATCCCTCAAATTTTCTTTAAACTCCATTCAAACCCCTCCACTTTTCCTGCTTTTGAATATTTGCCCCAGTAAATATAGCAAAGTTTGAATTATTCAAACTTGCTCCTTTGTAGCCAGCCAAGGAAGAGTGTACGGCTACTAGTTATTTTTTATTTTTAACAGCCATTCACACCTATAAATACCCTCTCTTTTTTTCCCTCAATCAACACACCTTCATTTCCCACACATCTCTTCTTTCTTCTCTTCCATTTCCCCTTTTTTCCCATTTCCCTTGTCCATTTCCTTGCAAATTTCCCCTATTGGAAAAGAGTCACCATCCACCTTTGTTTAGCAAAATTTAAAGTGTTCATACATACCTCGATCAATAGAATAAGCAAAGAAGAAGAGGATCACATTAGTCTGGGTACGGATAAATAGCGAGATTACTTTGTAGTTCCCTTCTCTTTAAATTTTCTTGTTTATGTTATGAGCATGATGATGAATATTTATTGTGTTATTATTCTTGATTTATTTAAGATGACTTAAATTAAATTGGTGTTGGATTAGTTACATTCTGTTCGCTTAAATTATTGAAATCATGTTTGTGTTGTTATAGGCCTTAGTAAGTTGTTCAATTAAGTAAAATCATGTTTATGTTATGCTTGCATTATAATTGTAACATAACAATTGAATTAATTATAAATGGAATGAAATTTTAGTTAATGGATGCAGTACTTAATTGTTGCATGTTTAATCTTCTAAGGTAGCTAAAGGTTAAATTAATGATGGTATTAAACAATACATTAGCCTTGCATAACTTGAAAGTTTATTGTGATTAAAATGTTTCAATATAGGTATATGTTGTTACTTCACTTAAACTTATATGTTCTTATGAAGATTGCTTAATCGTTTGAATTTACATTGTAAAATGTTCAAGAGATTGGTAAATTTAATAATGATAAATGTGCACTAGTTAGCAAGTTATCAAGTTGCCATGAAATTATTCGTAACAACATGAACATGAGTTTATTAATTCTAAGTTAAAGAATGTGATTAATCCAACACATTTATGCCATCCTGATTTAAACCCATTTTCTTGAAATCGTGCATTGAATTTTTTACTTTTAATTGTTCCTTAGTTAATTACTTAGTTAAGTTTTAGTTTTTAACTTTCTCAAAATCAAAATATTTTTAATCACCAAAGTGTTTGATTTACATTTCATAAATATTTTTCTTTCACAGTCTCTGCGGCTACGATAACTCGACATTTACTTGTCACTTTATTACTTGTTAACGATTATGTACACTTTTACATTTCTATCATTCCAAGTTTTTGGCACAGTTACCAAGGACTGTTTCAAAAAACACTATTTGTGAAATTGTTAATTGTGCATTTTGGTTTATTTTTCTGTTTAAATTTAATTACATTATTTTTCTGTGATGGTTTCAAGTGTTTATGAGTATCGATATAATTATCGAATTACTTCCTGTAGACATGATACTGAAAGGACTTTTTGACAAAGAAAAAAATAAGTAGTTTAGTGAAGGACTGAAGAGGTGAACTTTGAAAGTCTGAAAAAAGGAAATGGAGCAAATCATGCTCAAAATCCTATCCTTATTCTTGGTGATAGGAATAGAGCTCTGAGACAGTTTTTTGTGCCAGTATTTCATGAGCTTAATATAGGTATTAGGAGACCCAAAATCGAGGCACAATAATTCGAGCTGAAGCCAATCATGTTCCAAATGCTTTAGACAGTGGGCCAATTCAGTGGAATACCTACTGAAGATCCTCATCTTCACTTAAAATTGTTTATGGAGGTGAGCGACTCTTTCAAATTAGCCAAAGTACCCAAAGATGCAATACAATTAAAGTTGTTATAATATACACTAAGCGACAGAGCTCGAGCTTGGTTGAACTCATTGCCACCAAATTCCATTAGCACATGGAAAGAGTTAGCAGAACGATTCCTTATGAAGTACTTCCCACCTAGCATGAATGCTAAGTTGAGGAATGAGATCACTACCTTCCAACAAATGGATGACGAGTCATTGTATGAGGTGTGGGATAGGTTTATAGAACTATTACAAAGATGCCCTCATCACGGAGTCCCTCATTGCATCTAATTAGACACATTTTATAATAGTCTCAATACTCACACGAGGATGGTAGTGGATGCTTCTACTAATGATGCTCTCCTTTCTAAGTCTTATAGCGAGGCTTATGAAATCATCAAGAGGATTGCCAACAACTACAACACCCCTAACCCGTATCCGACGTCAGAATAGAGTTTCAGAGTATTACCAGAACATTCAGAAACATTAACAAATAACTTATGTAAATTACTATTCATTTACCAAGATCATTCGTAACGTCTCTTGATCGGGCCTTCGAGGCCTAAAACGGGTGTTAGAATTGAGTCAGGACTTAATCGAGACCTCTAAGAATTTTTTGCGGCTTTTCAAAATTTTTCTAAAGTGCAGGGCTCACATGCCTGTGTGGTCCAAGGGACATGCCCGTGTGACCCTAGGAAATGTCCGTGTTGGAGGCCGTGTTTGACCTCGTGTAACTCTTTGACTTGCATACAAGGCCATGCCACACGCCCATGTGCTAGGCTGTGTGGTTAATTAATTCAATTTGAAATTAGGTGCAGGTTTCACACGGCCAAGACATATGCCCGTGTTCTAAGCCGTGTGGTGAATTAATTCAATTTGAAATTAGGTGTAGGTTTCACACAGCCAAGACATACGCCCGTGTCTCTGCCCGTGTTCTGAGCATTCTGTTTCTCAAATTAAGGTGCAGGGGACACACAGCCTAACCACATGCCCGTGTTACCAAGCCTTGTGTCACACACCGTCTAGACACACACCCGTGTAGACAAAATGAAGCCATTTCTAGCTTCATTTCTCACCTAAAATTTCACCCAAGACCTGCACATGAAACACGCATCCAATACCAACCAATCCAAGCATTCAACATAGACAATTCTATCATTCATCATAGCATACCATTACATGCATATGTTTGTAAACTTACCTTGGATGAACTTTGGCATTAACAACATTGATCACATATTCTTAACATAACACATGTGTATATATATATCATAATAATCTACTTTGTCTTACCAAAATGAACAATTATTAGCCATTCCAATGGGGTTACAAAAGAACATTTCAAGCCACTATTGGCCAAGTTGTCCTATACATGCCATTATACAAAATGATTTCTACTAAGTATACCCAAAATGAGTAGTTGATAGTGTGACGATGCTCCAGTGATCTCCAACCCTCGTGAGCTTCCAGGCACTAGAAAATAGGGGGAAAATAAATATAGTAAGCATTACATGCTTAGTAAGTTCATATAATGGAAACTAAACTTACCAATCTTGCTTATTAAATATAGGCATACAAGGTTATGTTTCCATCCATTTGGCTAAACTGCCTAATCACATACATTCAATCAAACATGTTAGTCACTAAAATTTTCATATCAATCAAGTAACATAGATAAGATCATCAAGCAATATTCTTTCAAGTCATTACCATATCATCCCAAGATTTTCATGCCATGTCAAGAGTTATATATCCTTTGAATCATTGAATTCCAATGGATGCTCAAGTAGTACACTCGAAGTGTACAATTCAATAATCTGTCAATTCCTTATTCAAGGGTACCCTTTAGGGCACTTAACCGAGAAACACTCTCTCGAGCCATATATTGTATAGCAGGATTACCAGTCTAGGCTAAATCCATTATATAACATATTCTCAGAGGGGCTCGACTAGGATTACTAGTCAAAGCCAAATCCATTATATAATGTATTCTCATAGGGGCTCGATTAGGATTACCAGTCCTAGCTAAACCCTAATCATAACATATGCTCGGGAGGTATTATACAGGGATTACCTGTCCAGGCTAAATCCTTTATATATCAAGGTCAATGGGATTATTGGTCCGAGCAAAATCCTGTCCGCAACAAATGCAAGAGCTTATTAGTTTTGGGACGCGCATATAATCATCGGAATTCACATTCAATCGAGACTTAATCCTTTAACGCCATTTCAAGCATGTATGAATTTTCCATCATAGCATACAAGTAAAGCACATCAACATAAATCACATTACGTCCAAACACAATATTCAGTTAACATAATTACATACCCGATTAAGTTAGATGAACTTACCTCGACACTTGTTCGCGTAAAAAGTCTACTAATCCGAAACATTTTCTTTTCCTCGATCTAACCTCAAATTATTGTTTTTTGGATATATATAAATGAATTTAATTATCAATTTCACACATCTTATATTTAAAAGGACTCAATTTACCTCCTGGGAAAAATTACCATTTTGCCCATAACTTTTCCTTAAATTTTGATTTTGTCCCTAGGCTGGAAAACTGAAACTTGTGCAAATTACTCCCTATTCCAAGCCTAACCAAAGTCCTATTACAAATTGTCCAGCACATGTATTCATAAAATTTTAGATTTTTTCATCAATTTTACAACTTTTCATTTTAGTCCCTAAATCATGTTTTCATCAAAAATCATTTGTAAAAGTTGTTTATCTACTAATAATATTTCATTTTGTACCTAAATTTCTAATTTCTAGCATATACATCTGTGACCCAGTTTCATACCTTGATAACTTTTCAAATTAATCCCTCAAATAGAGAGATTAAGCTATCTCGGTTTTAAAAGTACCAAAATTACTAAAAAAGGGATAAGAGAACTTACCCAATTAGGCCTTGAAAATTTCTCTTATCTCTCATAGGGATTCTATATTTTTTAGGTTGAAGATGACATAAAATAAGATGATATCTTTTATCATATTTTTAATTAATTAAGTATTTTGCTATTTCCAATTTAGTCCTTCCCCTTTTTCTATATTTCCATGGATGAGTCACCAAGAAAAATCTAAATACTTTTCTTAATGGTCTAATTACCATATAAGGACATATAGATTTGAATTCCATAGCTATTTAATCCTTATAGTTACTAGATTTCAACTTTCACATTTTATGCGATTCATTCCTTCTTGTAAGTAAACACTTAATCGACAAAATTTTCGTATCAACATTTTCGCACCACATGCTTATTATAATACGGACCATATAATGCCTTATTTTTGGATTGAATTTATGGTCTTGAAACCACTGTTCCGATTTCACTGAAAAATGGGTTGTTACAACTCTACCCCATTTAGGGATTTTCATCCTCGAAAATCTTACCAGTAAAAAGATTCGGGTATTGCTTCCTCATAGTATCCTCCGGTTCCCAAGTAGCTTTTTTTATACCGTGTTGTTGCCAAAGAACTTTTACAAAAGCTACCTTTTTATTTCTTGACTCTTTTGTTTCCCGAGTTAAGATTTTGATTGGTTCTTCACCATATGTCATATCAGGCTGAATCTCTACCTCTGCCGGAGAGATAACATGTGAAGGATCGGATTGATACCACTGTAGCATAGACACATGAAAAACATTATGAATCTGATCAAGTTCTGGTGGTAAAGCTAACCGATATGCAACCCGTCTAATTCTTTCAGTAACCTCATATGGCCCAATGAACTGTGGACTCAGTTTTCCTTTGTGACCAAATCGGATAACTTTCTTCCAAGGTGACACTTTCAAGAATACTTTGTCACTGATTGGAAATTCTATTTCTTTTCGTTTAAAATCAACATAGGAATTTTGACGATCAGAGGCTACTTTAAACTGTCTCGAATTATCTTTACTTTTTCCTTGGTCTCTTGGACCAAGTTAACTCCATGTAACTTTTTCTCACTGAGTTCTGTCCATTACAATAGAGTTCTGCATTTGCGACTATACAAAGCTTCATACAGTGCCATTTTGATACTAGACTGATAATTGTTATTAGAAGCAAATTCAACGAAAGGCAAATACCTTTCCCAGTTACCTTCAAACTTAAGTACACAAGAAAGAAACATATCTTCCAAGATTTGAATTATCCGTTCAGATTGACCATCTGTTTGGGGGCGAAATGCAGTGCTAAAGTGTAACTGAGTACCCAGAGCTTCTTACAATTTACTCCAGAATCAAGATGTAAACTAAGGATCTCTATCTGAAATAATGGAGATGGGCACTCCATGCAATCTAACAATCTCAGAAACATATAATTCAGCCAATCTATCCAAGGAATAATCCATATCTATCAGAATAAAGTGTGCAGACTTTGTCAACCGATCAACAATTACCCAAATGGCATCTTTCTTCCTTGGAGACAGGGGTAATCCCGTTATAGAGTCCATGGTAATTCTTTCCCATTTCCATTTTGGTATTGTAACTGGCTGTAATAGTTCAGAAGGCAATTGATGTTCAACTTTTACTTACTAACATATCAAACACTTAGATACAAACTCAAAAATATCTTGTTTCATTCCTGGCCACCAGTACATATTTTTCAGATCATTATACATTTTATTACTACCAGGATGTATAGACATGTTACCGTTGTGAGCTTTATTCAAAATCTTCTATATTAGTTCTGAACTTTTCAGTACACATACTCTACCTCTGAATAACAAATAACCATTAGTCCTGATCTTAAATTCTGAGTCAGAAATCGGTTCACTTTGTATCTTTTTACTTGCAACTTACTATCATTTTTCTGAGCTTCGGAGATCTGTCGCAAAAACATTGGTCTAGCTTTTAACTCAGCTATGATTGAACTATCATCAGACAATGACAATCGAGTATTCATAGCCTACAAGGAAAACAAGGATTTTATGCTCAGAGCATCAGCAACCACATTGGCTTTTCCCTGATGATAGTCAATAACAAGATTATAATCTTTCAATAACTCAAGCCATTTACGCTATCTCAAATTCACAACTTTCTGTGACATCAAATATTTCAGACTTTTATGATCGGTGAATATGTGACATTTTACACCAAATAAGTAATGCCGCCAAATTTTCAATGTGAACACAATGGCTGCAAATTCAAGATCGTGTGTGGGGTAGTTCTTTTCATGTGGCTTTAGCTGTCATGACCATAGGCTATTACTTTACCCTCTTGCATCAAAACACAACCTAAACTATTTAATGACGCATCACTATAAACTGTGAATTCATTACTTGATTCTAGCTGAAGTAACACTGGTGCTTCTATTAATAAAGCTTTCAACTTGTCAAAACTCTGTTGGCATTTATTAGTCCATTCAAACTTTATATCTTTTTGCAATAAATGAATCATCGGAGAAACTATCATTGAAATTTTTTTTACAGATCTTCGATAATAACCAGCTAGTCCTAGAAAACTTTAGACTTCTAACACATTCCTTGGTGGCTTCCAATTAATAATGGCTGAAACCAGTAGATACTATATGCCCAAGAAAACTAACTTCTCGTAGCCAAAATTCACATTTACTGAATTTGGCATACCATTTTTTTCTCACAAAGTTTACAACACCATTCTCAAGTGCTCAGCATGCTCATTTTCATTCTGATTGTAAACCAAAATATCATCTATAAATACTACCCCAAACCTGTCTAAATACGAGATAAAAATTCTATTCATCAAATCCATAGACACTCATAGCATGTTTGGTTAAAGGTAATAGCTAAGCCATTACATGTCTATTACCAGCCTATTCTTCAGGCCCACTTAAATTGGCGTTTTGGTTCACTGGAATACCCTATTACGGGTGTATTCCATTCCAGGTTTAAGCAGAGATTTTTTGGGATTTCTATTCCTTTCCCTCTTCACCGTTTAGCCATTCGTTGCTTAAAGAACCCTATTCTACCCTTACAAAAATTTCACCTCAAAAACACTCTCAATCGGCAGCCATTTCTCATACCGACTCCGGTATTCCTCCCCTATTAGGTAAACATTTTTGCTTCTTCTTCCTTCACATCATCTTCCTTCAACATCTTAACTTGAACTTTGTCTTTTGCCTTATGGTTAAACGGTGTGTTCCTTACTGGTTCATCAAAAGAAACAATGGCAGAGCCTTGAAGAAGTAGAGTATCTCGACATTCTCACTAAAACCGGTAAAAAAATCAGCGTTTCCAAGCCTAGGCATGTCCATTCATTCTTGTCCATTTCTGGATGATCTGTTTTTAATCTTTCAACATAAAGGATTACTTTACAACCTTTATTAGAAACCTTTTGGTATTAAAAAAACTTCTCAAGCTTTTTGTATTTTAAGATTATTTTGTCTTGCTAATAAACTTAAATATCAATGCTTTTAGGGTAGGAGAGGGTCCCCTCCCTCAAATTCCTACAAAATTCCTAAGGATAAAGTAAGTTTCTTTAGCTTGAGTCTTAGAATAGCTCATTATATATTCTTCTTTTTGGCTGAAGATTGAAAATTTTTATATGTTGTGTGAACACAATGATTCTGATATGTTGGCTTCATTTTTTTTTCTGTATCATAATCTCCTAGTATATGGCTTGGCATACATAAACCGATTTAGAGACCTCTTGTAGTCTATAAAGTCATAGGCATAGACAACTTGGAGTGACAAAGGAAATGTTTAAAGGACAGTGAGAGCAGGATACAGTCTATAAGGGTTGTCGTGATACATGAGGAACCTATTAGATGATGAGCTTAGGTTTCCTTTAGTGGTTTGGTGTGTTATAACTAGCTAAACCACTTATATTAAGTTATTTCAACTATAGATGCATACTTTTGCCAATTTTTGTGCCTTTTTCCCTCTCTTCTATACTGCATGTCAAGTTTACATTTTGATTCTGCCAGGAGTCGATGACCAAGTTTTCACCAAGAATTCGAAACTAAATGATGGTTCATTTTCGTTTTCGCTTAAGATATGTTCCATAACCAATCTGGTTAAAATATTTTGGTAAGTGTTGCTACAAAAACTTAAAATTTGAACTTATTATTTTATTTTTGAAGTGGTAGAATGATTTATACTCAGTTATTACTGAAAAAAATTCTTGTCCTTTTTTGGATTGCCTGGTTGGTTCCTCTTTCTCTTAACTGGCTGAGCTTGAGCTGGTGGGTTACTAAATGAAATTAAAATCATGTCAAAAGTGTTATATGTATCATCCTATATCTATTCTTTATTTGAAATTAAAATGAATTTCCCACACTATACTCTGTCTCGTTTGTTTAAGAATAGAATCTGTATAGGTTACATTTTGATCATTTTTTTTCCACAGTAGGGTGAAATATAAAATTAAGATTTTATTGTTAAATGAGCATAGTGTTAAATGAGTCTTAAACAATATGAGCAGATTATATTGTTAACTGAGCACTTGTGGACGGAGAGTGTTTGGGATAAAATTGCATCCCTTGAAGATATGGAATGAGTTACAGAGTGTTGGTGAAATGAATCCCTTGAAGATATGTAATTTTATTGGTATTTTCAATACCCTGTAACAAGCTGCTCCTACCTCTAAGAAGCTTTGAATCAGTTACAAAGTTTTTTTTTAATTTTAATGAAAAAAAAGAGGAATAGACCCCTAAACCAGCAAACTTTATGGAAGTTTCAATATATTACTAAAAATTGAGTTGGTTCCAAAAGTAACTATGATTAAAAATTAGACAAAGATGTTCATAATTAAAGACATTTCTTTTCTTATATTTTGGGTCTATGATAGTTATTTAATTGGATTTGGACTGTTATTTTTCTATTCATAGATATATAGCCTTTGACTTTGACATTGAAATTGACATGCATTACATTTTATGCTTAATCCACATGGGAAAAAAAACACTTCTGTTTTTTGTTTCTATAAAATTGTGCTAGTATGTCAGGTTTTGATTATTAATGAAAAATTTATATTCGAGGTTCATAGTTGTCCTTCTCAATAATGCTATTTTCAATGTAACACCCCAAACCCGGCCTAGACGTTATGACCGGATCCGACGTGCCACATCAAAACGTTAAAACATTTTTTCATTCTAAGTCTAGGAAATCGTACTTGATGTTCAAAGGATTAATTCATTGAGGGTTAAAGTGAATGGAAGCTACGCACCAGGTAGGAAACTGGAAAAAGGAGGTGAGTCCATCGGACTACTTAAGTACCAAGCTCTTTCGGATCCAATCCTGGACATGCACACCGCCATTGCCACACTCTAACATCGCGTATATTTTTAGGTTACCATTGAAATTATGTCTATTTTAGAATAAAACGTATTTAAGTTTGTAAAACGTTATCATAGTAGAAGCCTTGTTTGTAATCATGTTACTTCGAAATCAGTTTATGTTTTTGGAAAACGAACCCTAGATCTAGCCCATTTTGATAGTTAATATAATTTAAGGTCATCATGATAAGTTATAAATCGAAACCCAATTAAAAATAATCATAAGCGGCCTTATTACATAACAAAACCCAAATCATCAAAGTAAAGAAAATTGAAGTCCAAATCACCAGAAGAAATCCATATTGCAGAACGAGTGGCCACTCCGAATCCCTCGCAGCTCCAAGCCCACTATGGCTGGGGATTACCTGCATGGATGAAAATAGGGGATGAGTTTGGGGAAACTCAGTGTGTAAAATTAACCCAACCATATCCCATATCAGCTCAAACAACAGAAACAGAATAAATCAGCCTTAGCCCAGAACATAATACAGAATTAAGCCCATAGGCCCATAACAGATCAGATCAGATATTTCATGTATATGCAAAACCCAATACATAACCAACCACATACACCCCCTTACCAACCTTTCACCATGTGGGGAGACTACTCGACCCACCCAACCGCTACACGCCACAGAATTATGCTGCATGGCTGCTAGAACAGATAATGTGACAGTCACCAGATACAGATAATCGTGGCAGAGCCACCAGAACAGAAATATGTGGCAGAGCCACCAGATCAGATAATTGTGGCATAGCCACCAGGACGCTTCCTCCAAAATATAACCCATTGTCCCCATGCAACAAATATTCATTCATGGCATACATCATACAGATTTAAATCAACATGCTTTTCAGACAAAATTATCAACATGCTTTTCAGACAAAATTAACCCTAGGGGCATATTGGTCATTTACACCTAGGGGTATCATGGTAATTTTCCATACATAAGGGTATTGTAGTGATTTAGCTACTTCTAGGGTTTTCATGCATATCCTATCCATTTACGTACTATCAGAATACTTACCGCGCATACTTACCAAATTGAGCCCGTTAGCCCATGAACCCGATTTTTGGCCCATTAAGCCCACATTATCAAAATGTACGAAATCGCACGTACTGTAGTTTATTACCTTCAGAATAGCAAACATGCAAATCCAACTATCTTACGAGCATTCACACACTCGCAAATTCCCAAAATACCAACTTTCCGGCATTTCGGCCTTTCGGCTTTTGCCGATCTAGTCTATGAGAGGGTGTCAGTTACACACCTGTTTTGCGACGATTCATTGTCGAGATCCACATACGAACTGCCTACAATTAAATCACTAACATATTACTCTAGATATCGAATTAATACCGAGTAAATAGCCCCTTACCTTATTCGGCCAAACATGCTTAGAACCTTCTTGCTCTTACCTTGTTGCCGAACTATGTCTTAAATCCAAAGATCTGATCGTTCCACTTGTCCAAGACCTTGATTAGAAGCCTCTAAATCACACCATTTACCAAAGCAGAACAGTTATTACAACCCCTTAGGGCTACAAGTCCAAATCGACAGCCTCCCTAACATTTAGGGATTTCTTCCTTTCCTAAAATACGAAAGAAAGACTATGTTTTGAAACTACTTACCACCGATTCCTTCGACCAATGCTTCCAATTGATGCCTACTTAAATCCAATGCCGCTCTACCCTCAAACGATCACCAAAGTCAAGCCTTCAGTGTTTTCAATATTCGGCTAAGTCCCTATGAAAGTGGGGTTTTCGGCTTTTTTGCAACTGTGTAGAAAAAGATGAATTAATAGGGTTTTACTGTGGTCTTGTCGAAAAAAACTTGAGGTTTAAAGGAGGAAAGAATCGACCAAAGATGATAAGCAAAATAAGAGAATTTTGCTAGGAAAAATCGGCTCAGAAGAAAGTGTAGCTTTCGGGATTTCGTCTTTTTATGGCCAAAGGCTATGAAGGTTTTGAAACGTCTGAAGGGAAGGATGGAGATGAACAAGAGGTTAGAAGGGTTCGGCTATGAAGGAGAAAGGAGAATAAGAAAAAGGTTGATAAAGAGAGGGGAGAAAAATGAAGAGGGAAATGGTCAGTAAACGGCCCAACTTCCCCTTAATGCCGAATTTATACTGACCTTAACCCTAGCCGAATTTTGCCTCCCTAAAGCTCCCCTTGGCCAGCCAACTCTTGCTCCTCAAGAGTCCATTATTCAGCCAACACAGCTCTCCCTAATCAGCTCCTAAATTCTCTCCCTTATCCCCTCCTTACTCAATCTCCTGAGCAACTCCAACTCTTCCTAACAGTCTTTCACTTCAGTTCCACTACTTACCTTTTCCATTCATAAAAATTAACCCCTTATTTGCTGTCATTGTGACTTGAACCTGGGTCCTCCCAATCATCCACACGCCACTTATAGCATTCCCAGTGGCGTCACTTAGCCACTTTACCACATGCTTCCTTGTGATTTATTTTATACAATTAATACCTAAAAGCCCAATTAACCAGAACCCCTTTTTCTTATGGAATTAAAATTAATTAAAACTACCGGGTTTTACCTTAAGCTTGGGCCTTCTAGAGGCCCACTAACGTACTTAATCCTACGACAAACAAGCAGGACACAAAATTTTTAAATTTTTCCAACATTTTTAAAATTCCCGAAAATTGGGGCGTTACATTCAAAGTTTGAACATGAATCTTCTTGTTGGGAGTGTGATGTACCTTACTATTGTACTCAACCATTTATTACTAATTTTATTATTTTATTTACTTTTAATAAAAAATAACTTTAACATAAAAAGTTATATTTTGATCCTCCTTTCTTTAAAAACTAATTTTTTGTTGATACATAAAAAAAAGTCATCATCAGCCTCAAATCTTCTATTATGTTCATTTAAAGAGAATATTAGGTGCTCAATAGAATATAAAACACAGTAGAAAAATATTGCACCAAAGCGAAAGCAAAATCTATATAGGTTATAAAAATTATGAATTGAGTTATAGAAATGTATTTTTATTAAAAATTGTGAATTGAGTTATACATATATATATGTGTGAAAAAATTATATATATTAGTACTTTATTATTTCATATCTTTGTTATGGAATATTATTTATAAAATATCTAAAAAATAATGATCTTTCTTCATGATTCAAAAGTTTACACTAATGTACTTTATTTTATTACTTATATCATTGTTATAAAATTTTCAATTCCATATTTATACATATAGAGAATATTGCTTATAAATCTCAAATGACTACATGTGAAATGTTATAAGTGATTTAACAATTATAAGTGAAAGAGTATAAGAATTGAGTTATGTTTCTTAGTTATTAAAAGTTGTGCCTCTTAAACTTATTTGAATAATTATATTTATTGTTAAAAGATGTGAGTATTCAAATAAACATTTATTTGGATAATTGTATTTATATAAATAAACATGAAATTCTCTGAAAATAAGATCGAATTTCAGTTACAACAAACTTTGAAACTTTGAAAATGATATTACTATTATACACTACTAAATGCTTGATAAATTATTTACTTATACATAAGAAAATATATTTTTAAATGGACTTATCCTATTTATTAATATGTATTGTTCATTTTTTCTTTGACAGTTTGTTATTGCTTCCTCTTCTTATTTGGCTTGTTTGATTGGTTCCTCACCTAGAGTTGAGCATCTTGTATTCAATGAATCACTGTAAGTTCTTTGGCAATTAAATTCTTTGATTTTGTTTTACTATTATTGAAATTAGTATTGGAGAAATGTGACCCTTTTATTACAATTTGAAGATATGTAACACTTTAATATCTTGCAGTAATGGCTCGTCTGCCTTTAATAGTACAAAATGAGAGGCGTAAAAGAATTGGTCTTGCTATTACAATATGGTTACAAATGTGTACAGTTGCGAGTTGGTTCTTAGTTGCAATGGGTGCCATTCATAGCCTACATACTTATAGACCAAAGGTTAGATCCTATATTTTAGATTTTTATACAAAACGAGATTATGTGAAAAGACTTGTATATGCTAGTATGAGACGTGTATTGAACAAGTTAGGATGAATAGAACTACCTTTTTTAAACTATGTGAGATGTTACAAACTTTAGGAGAATTGAAGTCGTCAAGGAACATGCTTGTTGATGAGCAAGTGGCAATGTTTTTACATATTATTTCTCATCACCTTAAAAATTGAGTTATCAAGCATCACTTTAGTAGGTCTGGGGAAATTGTTAGCAGATCATTTCACAATGTTTTAAATGCTGTCATACGCTTACAAGATGTGTTATTTAAAAAGGCAGAGCCAGTTACAGCTAATTCTACAGACCCAAGGTGGAAATGGTTTAAGGTATTGGAGTGAGTTCTATATATAGCTCGTATATAATTTAGTACATTTGGATTTAAATATAGTATTCTAACTTGAGATTTTATACATGTGATGTAGAATGTCTTAGGTGCTTTAGATGGAACCCACATCAAGATTAGGGCTCCAACAGTTGATAAACCTAGATATCGAACGCAAAAATGTGACATAGCAACAAATATGTTAGGTGTTTGTACACCTGATATGCAATTTGTTTATGTTCTTCATGGTTGGGAAGGTTCTATTGCTGATGGATGAGTTCTTCGAGATGCCATTAGTAGGAGACATGGACTAAAAGTTCCTCATGGTAAAATGCAAAAATTAGAAGAATTGGAATTAATTTTTAAAATCATACTTTTTTGGGAAATTAACCATGACAAATAGTTCCTTTTTATAGGTTGTTATTATCTTGTTGATCTGGATACACAAATTGTGAGGGATTTCTTGCTCCTTTTAGAGGACAAAGATATTATTTGAATGAGTGGCGTCAGGGTTACCAACCAAGTACTCCGGAAGAATTTTTCAATATGAAACATGCTTCAGCGCGTAGTGTTATTGAAAGATGTTTTGGGTTATTAAAACTTAGATGGGGAATACTTAGGAGTCCATCATTTTATCCTGTAAGGGTGCACAATAGAATTATTATTGCATGTTGTTTGCTCAATAATTTTATTTGAACCTATATGAGTCTAGATCCTATTGAAGAGGATTTGGGAGAAGGATTACCTAGTAATGTGATAGATGACGATGAACCGAATATCATAAATATTCACTCGTCGGATGCATGGGCTACTTGGAGGATGGAACTAGCCAACCAAATGTTCAATGAACGGAAAGCATCTAGAAATTAGTTAGGTTTAGGGTAAAAATAGTAAACGTTTAAGTTGTTTATGTTATTTCATATATCTAGTTTATGAAACTTTGGTGGTGTTTGAATTTTTTTTTTGTATTGTACTAGACTTTTTGAATGAAAATTTATTTTCTTTTGATTCATCATGTGTTATAATTTTATAAAGTTTTGACCTTTTGATGCATAATATTGAACTTAATTTTCATTTGCTTTTTTTCTTAAGATAGTTATGTCAGGTTTTTCTAAATCAAGTGTTTCTTCCCAAAATTCTCGAGGAACCAAAAGGAAATGGGTTCCAGAAGAAGATGCTGCGTTGGTTGCTTGTATGGTCGATTGCACAATGCCGGAACCTTTAATGCGGATACGAGATTCAAAGCTGGCTATTTAAATGAGTTAGAAAAAATGTTAGAAAAATTTTTACCCAATGCCATGTTGAAGGCTAAGCCTAATCTTGAATCGGGGATTAAGACGTTGAAAAGGGAATGGTCAATCATTTATGACATGCTTAGTGGAAAAAACAATAGCGGCTTTGGTTGGGATGAGCATAGGCAGCTTGTTGTTGCTGAAGATGCGGTGTGGAACTCATATCTAAATGTAAGAATTATTTCAATTCTTTATTATCTTATTTTGACAAAACTTATATCTAATATGAATTTCTCATTTTTATAGAGTCATAAAGAAACAGCTCAATTTAGCCATCGGAGTTTCCCTTATTATGACCAACTTACTGCCATCTACGCAAAAGATCGAGCCACTAGAAAAGATGCTCAAACAGTTGCTGATATTATTGAAGAAATAAACGCTGGGGATGTAGCTGCTACAAATACTCATGAAGAAAGAAACGATTTCCATGGATCCGAAGCTGATGTTTCTTTGGATGACGTGGATCTTTCAGCTACACAACCGCAGCCAGAACCGCAACTAGCTAAAAACCAAGGTGATTCTGCATTTTCAAAGAAGAAAAAAAAGATTTCTGATGCAAGTGATTTTTCTACTTCATTTAATGATACTGCCGCTTTATTGGCAGAAAATATACGGACCGTTGGCCTTGAAATCAGTAAGAGTATTGCATCCGAGGTGGTAATTCAACAAAGGTCAGAAATGGCCATTCAAGAAAGTGCTCTGAAATTATACTCAACATTATGTGAACTGGAAGGTTTAACTGAGGATGAACGCTATCGAGCATTGAGCAAAATTCCAGATCATCCAAAGCAAATGCTCATTTTCTTTAGTTTACCTTCTGCTGTGCGATTGGAATAGGTCAGAAGATTTCTTGCTGACCATTAAAAATCATGGTTGTGTTGATATTTTGGTAACTTTTGTGTTTGTAATATTTGGATGGTATAATGACATGATAGAATGTCATTACAATGATGTAACTTTTTAATGTTGTAAAATTTTAAAACATATGGATTATGACATATAAACTAATGAAATCATGTAACTTCTTGTTAATATATGAATATTATGCTTGGATGTGAAATATAATTCTCAAGTTATTTATTACTTTTTTAGCAATGAGTTATTTCTGTAACACCCCTATCCCGTATCCGTCGCCGGAATAGGTAAAGGGGCATTACCGGACTTGAAACTCATATCAGAACAGTAAAAATTTTGAATTTTTTTTTAATAAAGAACATTCCTTTAGGTAAATACTAAAGACAGTCAGGGATACAATTTAACTTCTATAAGTACACATTCAAAAGATGCCATTTTCGCATGGCTTATATACATTAACCAAAATATTCTTCGGCCACTGGTCTATTCTTTACATGCCATAAAATAATTCAAAACATAATAGTAACAAGCAGTGGATAGTGATGGTGTGACTAGTTGTTGACGATCCCCGAGCCTGTAGCTTCCAAATGAGATCTATAAAACAGAGGAAACAAAGTAAACGGAGTAAGCATTACAATGCTTAGTAAGTTTTAAGTAGTGTCAATAGATAACAATCAAATTATAACATAGTTGTTCGTATTTTTATTTCACTCTTCCTTCGGGCATACCATCCCTTTACCGAATATGCACATCTCATCATATATAATAGGCAGATAAACTTTCACATAAAAGTGAGCTCATGTGACATAGATATATTGTATAATTTCACATAACCCCTCACACTGATCCGATGTCACATAATCTTAGGGATAGTCTCATAGATTGCTCACGTATGCATCACATAACTACCTTATGATTTAGTTCAAATCAAGCTCACATATAAACTTGGAGTACATACCTGTTCAACCTTTCATATTGAGTATATTTATAAGCAATTCTTATTGCGAAGTCTTATAGCTTTAAACTCTACTCGGATTATCGGCGAGACCTTTAGCTCAGATGAAATCTCCACACAAAGTCAGCGGGTCTTAACCCGGACATAGTCACCACATATGGTCATCTGGTCTTTAATCCCGGGTTTACATCATAGAGTTTCATGCATATTTATTCACATGTTACAACATTCACATCGACTATCATATCTGTAATTCATTTACCTCATCAAATATCTAATAAAACACACCTTCCGCCGTCTGTCATTTGGCCACAATATATATATACACATCTCATACATATCTCACATTAGCCATTCGGCTTCGCCACATATATACACTTCCACGTTTATCACATTATCCATTCTACCTTATCACACATATGCATGTTCACATTCATCACATTGGCCATTCGGCCTTATCACACATATGCATGTTCACATTCATCACATTGGCCATTGGGCCTTGTCACATATATACATGTTCACATTCATCACATTGGCCATTCGGCCTTATCACATATATGCATGTTCACATTCATCACATTGGCCATTCGGCCTTATCACACATATGCATGTTCACATTCATCACATTGGCCATTCGGCCTTATCACACATATGCATGTTCACATTCATCACATTGGCCATCCGGCCTTATCACACATATGCATGTTCACATTCATCACATTGTCCATTAGGCTTTATCACACATATGCATGTTCACATTCATCACATTGGCCATTAGGCCTTATCTCATATATACACATTCACATTCATCTCATAAAATCCTAAATCAAAATATAAATTTTCATGTATTCACATCACAATTATCCAAATATACTTCATATACCACATATACTTTCATGTATACACTTTGTCTTGGCTGAATCTACATCTATCATTTTCCAATGAATAATTCAATTTCATGCCATACTATCATTTCATATTCGAATACTTATAAACTTACAATTTCACAAATTTTAATATCAAAGATCCATCTAGCACTCATATATCATTTTACAATATCACAATTTAGAATTCACGTATGGGTTTAATCAATAGCTTATGAGCAACTAAAACAAGTTTTATCCATGTTTACAACATAACCACAAATTCTCTACAAGCTATTTTCCTGAGCAATAGTCATTAAATTATTTGTAACTGGGGCTACGAAATTCCAAATTATGTGCCGTTAATTTTCCATAAAAATAGACTCGTATACCCTCTATACACAAAATTTTCAGAATTTTTGGTTTGTCCAATCAATACCATATTTTTCTTAAAGTTTCCCCTATTTTACTGCTTGACTACTCTGACTACTCTTCACTAAGAATTTAATTTCTCATTGTACCGAATTCAAAATATGTTTTCATTTATTTTGTTTGAAACTAGACTCATTAAGGATTCTAAGCATAAAATTTTATCTTATATTCATTTTTGTACGATTTATAATGATTTTCCAAATACTGAACAGGGGATTTCGGAGCCATTCTGACTCTGTCTCACACAACTTTGAAAATCTCATTATCGGCAACCCCTTTACTTACACAATTTATTTTATACGAAACTAGACACATCAAGCTTTAATTACATAATTTATTCAGCCTTTAACTCAACTCCCACAATTTATGGTAATTTTTCCAAAACACGCTACTGCTGCTGTCCCTAGCAGATTTATACAATTTACTCTGTAAAGTTCTCATTCACATATTTAAAACATAATATCATATATGCCGTCATTTAGAAAAGTCATTGACCTTAACGTATATACATAATTCATACTCATCCCGATTTAAAACTTAAAACTTACAAAGGAATCAAACTCAATTACTTAAGAACTTACCTCGGAAATTGCCGAACGATTACAGATTGACTATTCGGTTAGGTAGCTTTTTCTCTTATCCGAATTAGACTTCCTAAGCTCTTGAGCTTGAATAAACAAATTGAATCTATTACCAACCAATTATACAAACTCATGGCCGAATATAACAAGAAGACTAACTAGATTCTACTAGCCACTCATTGCTCTATTATTAACCTTACTTAATTATAAACACATTCGGCAATTACCTCAACCTTATTTAATACAATTAACACCGAATTCCTCATGTAAAAAGTACCATTGCCGAATATCATTTAGTTCACCTCAATCCATCTCATGATCGAATGCCTTTAAGCTTAATATCATGGTATCGTAACTCAACATTTATCAATATGTCATTAACAAAATATGCTCATGTCAAATTTACTCCCAATTACATCTCAAAATTCAACAAGCTTATAACTCATTTAATAATTAAATTCCATTTCAAAGTATCAAAACATTATCAAATGTATACTCATCCTAAATGACCGAATGCACATTAACTAAGCACTTAACAATTTTCTTTAGCCACTGAACTCATTCGGCAAGGACAAATTTAACAAACCTTAAATTTAACTTATAATTGTACATATCTCATTCAAAACATCCACACCAATTTATTATCCAATCAACCATATCCGAAAACCTATCATACAATTAAAACCGTTGTTCAAATTATTATTCACTATAATACTATGGCCGAATCCCTCAATTAGCTAACATAGCCTCTTGTTTTCAATCTAAACACATATATACAACCTAAATCCCTCTTTTAACACATAATTCACTATCTTGGAACTCATTTCCTAACTAATTCAACTTAGTCCAAAGCCGAATGCTATTTGAGCATTAAGCTCATGTTCTTTTCATTACTAAGCAAGTATTATAACTCAACTAACTTCATTAGCCGACTACTCAAGCTCATTTGAGCCACATATAGTAATTTAGTTTGTTTATACTCAATTAGAAACATTTCTCCTTACAAATTATCAAAACATACACAATGTAACCCATTGAGCTCATGATCGAATGGTTCATGCATCACAAACACAAAATCACATACATGGGTCATTTTAGGAGCTTTAAAACCAATTTAAATTTCTCAAAATCCAAAGAAAAACATATGAAATCATACCTTAATTCCCAACACAAGATGGCCGAATGCCTTAGGTGTTCTTCCTTCCATTTTTCTTTTTCCTTTCCTTATGGTTTCGGCAAGATGAACACATTGTTACATGCATGTGTTGGCCGGCCATTTACATTCAAAAATGGTCTAATTGACATGCAAGTCCACATTTTTGAATACATGCTCTATTAGATCACTTTATATATTTACCTAACCTATTTTACCAATGTTTCACATAAGTCCCGTTTCAAAATTTCACATACAAATGGCAAAATTAATGCTTGAAATTTTTACACGCATTTACTCACCTCATGAACATAGAATATAACTTTCGATTATTTATAAAACTCAGTTTCGTGGTCCCGAAACCACTTTTCGACTAGGGTGAGATTAGGGGTGTCACAATTTCTTACTTCTAATATTTAATTATTTTTTATTGTAGAATAATTAAATTATTTGTTTTAGTAATGATATTTTAGCACATTAAATATGTATTGCAGTCTAAAAATAATAAATTAGATTATATATATATTTATAGTATTATATATTTTGATTTTTTTAATTCATATAATAATAATTATATTAAGAATGTTATTAAATTATATTTTTTATTAAATTATATTTAATAATAATTATGTTAAAATATGGTTAAACTATTTATTATTTTTATTAAATTATTTTCAATAATAATCTTATTAAAATTTAATAACAAAAACAATAATCATCTGCCTTAAAAAAAATTCCCCTAAGGGTATTCGGTCATTTTAGTTTTTTTCCTTATGTTATTACAACATCATTCCATTCAACCAAACACAAGAATACTATTACAGTTCTATTCCATTCCATTCAACCAAATAGTTGAATTACTTATTACAGCTCTATTCAATTACAGCCCTATTCCATTACAGCCAGCCAAACGTACTGTCATAGTGTCCATACCTGGTTCTAAAAGCTATCTTTGGTACATCCGCCTGTAGTTGATAATAACCAAAATGGAGATCAATCTTTGAAAATACAGTGAACATTTTAACTGGTCAAACAAGTCATCAATACGTGTAACACCCCGAAACCGTGGCCGTCACCGGGATCGAACACGAGATGTAATCTGGCTTAATTCATCACTTATACAGCTCAAACAATTTATTTTAAAACTCCCAGACAAACTGTCAATCTGCATTATAGTCACTTAAAAATTCCTATCTTGAGTTCTGAAACTCAAAATTTAATTCCGCAAATTTTTCTTGAAACTAGACTCACATATCTATCTACTAAAATTTTTCCACAATTTTTGGTCTGTCCACTTAGTACAGTTTATTAGTTAAAGTCTCCCCTGTTTCAGGGTTCGACTACTCTGACCTCTGTGTATTACGAACCAGATATCTCTCCGTACAGAGATTCAATGACTATTCTGTTTGTCCCTAATAAAACTAGACTCAATAAGGAATCTTTACATATAAGGTATGACTTCTAATTATCTTTTTAGAAATTATGGTGAATTTCCAAATTCGGAACAGGGGATCCAGAAATCGTTCTGACCCTGTTTCACGAGATTTTAAATATCTCATACAATATAGCTCATATTCTTGTTTTACTTCTTCCATGTGAAAATAGACTCATCAAGCTTAGATTCCATAATTTATTCATTATTTAATTCCATTTATACTATTTTTAGTGATTTTTCAATTTCACATCACTACTGCTGTCTGCATCTATGATTAGAGTAAATTTTTACCTATTAGAGTAATTTAACAAACATATCACCAAGTATGATCATGACTAGCCATACCAAAGGCTAATCATTACCAAGCATTTCCTTACTACTCAATAACCATATCGTGAGTGTAACACCCGAAATGATTAGCCATGACAAACGGCATAATAATCAAATAGACTTTAACTATTGCTTATAACTAAGTATCATAAGACCAAATCCAACTTAACATTTATGCCATTTTCGCATGGCTAAAAGTATACATACCAAAGTTCAAACAAAACATAATAGCCTATACATGCCGAAATGTTCTCTTAGACCAACTAAGAAGAAGATACCAAAAAGTTGCAAGCTGGTGTGATGACTTCGACGTTGGTCCCGAGCACACAAAAATGGATCAAAGGAACCTAAATAAGTGACAAATAAACACACCGAATGAGTATATAACTCAGTAAGTCATAAGCATTACACTGCTGTCCATTTATAAAATATCATAAAAGAAAACAAATAATGCAAGATTAGGTACTCCATCCATACCGACTATGCTATAATTTCACGCACATTTATCATTACATGCTCTCAACTAGCCAAGCCTCCATTGACATCTCGTATGATATTCGATATGATATTTGATGCATTTCCACACATCATTTTATTTTCGTTTAGGTTATACTAATAATAGCATTTCATCTATTCCACAATAATCTTATGTTCCTAACTTCAAATATAATCACCACATAGGTTCAAGACTTACCAAGCTCAGTTCCAAATATAAACATAACGTCTATTCCTTATGAACTCAAAATATCTACTCATTCCGCTGTCCATGATTTACTCGATAAAGTCGCACACTTAACGTTAATAATTATTCGAAAATATATAGTAAGTCCGTACACTTAGTGCTTAATAGTCAAACTCGCACACTTAGTGCTAATCTCATTATCGTAAATGTTTATACCCGCACACTTAGTGCCGAAATCAACAACTCAATACATCTCACTTCTTTTTACAATCGATAATTTTGTCACTACATGCATTTATATATCATCCCATTCGGCATAAGTACATAAGTATTATGATTATTTAAATCAATACAAAATATATGCTTAACAACTTACCTTGTGTTGGGTAAAACAGTTCCAACTCGGCTACTCGATGTTCTTTCCTTTGCCTTTGCTTGATTCTCCTCCTTTAACTTCTTGAGCTTAATCAATAAATTAACTAGTTTAACCGTCTTGCTAAATATTTATATCAAAATATTAATGATTTCATATCATAGGAGATACATGACTAATTCTTATCTTCCTACCATATGTTTTTGAGCTATTCGGCTAATAACCATATGCTATCACCCTGCTAACAATAATCCAATCACACATGCATATATATATATGGCCGAATGTGCAAAGCTTAGACTCAACATCACCTATGCTCTTAATTTGATGGCCGAATATGCATACATATATATATGATATCAACTATACTATCATCTTTAATTCACCTAAACACAAAATTTCATCTCATGAACACTTGACCGAATTTTTCCTAATCTAGCATAGCTTCACATCTATTTGTAACATCCTATAAATCCATATATACCACATTTCTACATAAATTTTCTTTTACTTTTCCACTACTTCCATTCACAACATCAAAAGCACCATACACTTAGCATTTACCTCTTCCTAACCATATGCCATCTAAGTACCCTTTTAGGTAGAAAATTAACATATGGGTTGTAATAAGACATTGGCTACTAACTAGATTTTCACAAGAATTTAGTAAAAGTAACATAAATCCTACCTTAATCAACCCCTTTTGAGTTGGCCGAATGTCTAGAGCATTTCTTCTTTCCTTCTCCTAACCCACGGCAATTGCAAGAAAAGAAAGAAGATGAATACTCCCTCTTCCTTCCTTATTTTATTCATCTTTTCTTTTTAATTCCTTTCTTTAATTTATTTTAATTGCTAACTAATAAAAGAATTGCATTGAAATTCAACCTAGTGGATGGGCATCATGGCTTGGCCGGCCACTACTTGGGTTTTTGGGCAATTTGACATGCAAACCCAAGTTTCCTCACTTTGTTATTATTTGGTCCTTACATATCCCCCTATCATATTTTCTTAAGTTCTCAACTAAGTCAATCACATGAAATTCACATTCATAAGTCTAAATTAAAACATCAAATTTTCACACATGCACTAATACTCATAGAGGATATGCAACCAAATTTTTAAATAAATTTTGGGACTCGGTCTTGTGGCCTCGAAACCACATTCCGACTAGGGTCGAATTAGGACTGTCACAACTCTCCCTCACTCAAAAATTTTCATCCCCGAAAATCTTACCAGCGAATAAATTTGGATAACGTTCTTTCACCGAATCCTCGAGCTCCCAAGTAGCTTCTTCGACCTCATGTTTATGCCACAGTACCTTCACTAATGGGATTTTCTTATTTCACAATTTTTTTACTTCACGTGTTAGAATGCAAACCGGTTCTTCCTCGTAACTCAAATCCGATTGAATTTCGATCTCAGATGGAGTAATTATGCATGATGGATCGGGCCTATATCGTCGAAGCATCGAGACATGAAAAACGTTATGAATCTTTTCAAGTTCGGGGGGTAAAATCAATCTATATGAAACTAGACCAACTCGTTCGGATATTTCATACGGCCCAATAAACCTCGGACTCGATTTGCCCTTACGGCCAAATCTGAGTATCTTCTTCCAAGGTGAAACTTTTAGAAACACTTTATCTCCCACCTGATACTCAATGTCTTTTCGTTTCAAATCCGCGTACGACTTCTGACGATCTGATGCTGCCTTCAGACTTTCACGAATTATTTTTACTTTCTGCTCAGCATCTTTAATCAAATCGACTCCGAAAATTTTACTTTCACCGAGCTCGGTCCAAAAAAATGGTGTACGGCATTTACGACCATACAAAGCCTCGTAAGGTGCCATCTTAATGCTTGATTGAAAACTATTGTTGTACGCGAATTCAATCAAAGGTAAATACCGCTCCCATGAACCACTAAACTCAAGGATGCAACATCTCAACATATCCTCGAGTATCTGAATTATCCGTTTGGATTGACCATCAGTCTGTGGATGAAAAGCGGTGCTAAAATGCAACTTGGTACCCAAAGCTTCTTGCAATTTCTTCCAAAATCGCGAGGTGAATCTCGAATCTCTATCCGACACAATAGAAATAGGTACCCCGTGTAATCTTACAATCTGAGAGACATACAATTCTGCCAATTTATCAAGTGAAAAATCTGTACGGACAGGGATAAAATGAGCAGTCTTTGTCAATCTATCAACGATAACCCAGACCGAGTCTTTCTTATTTTGTGTCAATGGTAAACCAGATACAAAATCCATTGTTACCCGATCCCATTTCCATTCGGGTATCATGATTGGCTGAAGTAATCCCGAAGGCACTTGATGTTCCGCTTTCACTTGTTGACATATCAAACACTTCGACACAAAGTCAGAGATGTCTTGTTTCATACCAGACCACCAAAACTGATGTTTCAAATCATTGTACATTTTTGTGCTACCCGGGTGGATAGACATTCAGCTATTATGAGCCTCATTCAAAATCATCGAAATAAGTTCCGAATTTCTTAGAACACATAATCGACCTTTGAATGTCAAGCAATCATTGTCGTCAATCTGAAACTCCAATTCCTCATTCGAAGCACATTCAGCTCGTTTAGCAACCAATTCATCGTCGACTTTCTGGGATTCAAATATTTGACGAATCCATAATGGTTTGGCCTTTAATTCAGCTACTAGCACATTTTCGGGTGAGACGGATAGGTGAACATTCATCGCTCTCAAAGCAAATAACGCTTTACGACTTAAAGCATCGGCAACCACGTTAGCTTTGCCCGGGTGATAATCAATGATAAGTTCATAATCTTTCAACAATCCAAGCCAGCGTCTTTGTCGCAGATTCAGATCTCTTTGAGTCATCAAATATTTAAGACTTTTGTGGTCCGAGTAAATATGACACCTTTCTCTAAACAAGTAATGTCGCCATATTTTCAAGGCGAACACTATGGCCGCTAATTCAAGATCATGGGTCGGATAGTTTCTCTCATGTGGCTTTAATTGTCTCGACGCGTAAGCCACAACTCGACCTTCTTGCATCAACACACACCCTAGCCCAAGCAAGGATGCATCACTATAAATGACAAACTCTTTACCGGACTCCGACTGTACTAGTACTGGAGCTTCAGTTAAACAGGTTTTTAGTCGATTGAAACTTTCCTGACAGCTTCCTGACCATTCAAACTCAACATCTTTTTGAAGTAGTTTCGTCAACGGTGCAGCTATCATCGAAAAACCTTTTACAAACCGTCGGTAGTATCCGGCAAGTCCCAAAAAGCTCCTAACTTCAGTAACATTCCTCGGAGGTTTCCAATCGAGTATGGCTGAAATTTTGTTCGGATCAACTCTAATTCCCGATGCGGATACGACGTGCCCCAAAAAGCTAACCTCCCTCAACCAAAATTTGCATTTACTGAATTTCGCGTATAATTGCTTGTCTCGTAAAATCTGTAATACTAATCTCAAATGCTCGGCATGTTCAGCTTCATCTTGGGAATAAATTAAAATATCATCAATAAACACAACCACAAACTGATCCAAGTATTGTCTGAAAATTCGATTCATTAAATCCATGAATATCGCAAGGGCATTAGTAAGCCCAAACGGCATCACTAAGAATTCGTAGTGACCATACCTCATTCTAAAAGCAGTTTTGGGTATGTTTGAGTCTCTAACTCTCAACTGATAATAACTCGACCTCAAATCTTTCTTTGAAAACACTGAGGCTCCCTTCAATTGATCAAACAAATCATCAATATGTGGTAACGGATATTTATTCTTTATTGTTACTTTATTCAACTGACGATAGTCGATGCACAACCTCATGGTTCCATCCTTCTTTTTCACAAACAATACTGGTGCACCCAATGGTGAAAAACTCGGTCGAGAAAAACCTCTATCTGTCAATTCTTGCAACTGAATTTTCAATTCCTTTAATTTCGTTAATGCCATACGATACGGGGTTATCGAGATTGGCGTGGTACCAGGTACAAGTTCGATGCCAAATTCTACCTCTCGAACAGGTGGCAACCCCGGTAACTCCTCAGGACAAACATCTGAATACTCGCAAACCACCGGTACCGATCCGAGTTTCCTTTCCGTCTCTTTGCTATCAAATACATACGCAAGATATGTTTCACACCCCTTCCTCACATATCTCCGAGTGATCATCGAGGATATTGTTGCTGGCACTCCCCTTAAATCAGTAGACTCAACTCGGACTATCTCATTATTTGCACCCCTTAAATCAATGGTTTTTCTTTTGCAACTCACCACTGCGTCATATACAGTCAACCAGTCCATACCAAGAATAACATCAAATTCATCAAATGGTAAAAGCATCAAATCGGCCGGAAAATAGGATTCTCGGATCATTAGAGGGCATCTCTTACACACTTTGTCAACAAGCGCATATTGACCCAAGGGATTTGACACTCGAATTACGAAATCAGTAGACTCAATAGGCAGAGTCTTACTGGATGCTAAAGTCTCACATACATAAGAATGAGTAGAGCCAGGGTCGATTAATGCAATTACATTAGTATCAAAAAGAGTGAAAGTACCAGTGATAACATCAGGGGAGGATGCTTCCTCTCGTGCACGGATGGCATATGCCCTAGCAGGAGTACGGGTCTCAGATCGAACAGCCGTATCAAAAGTCCCTCTCTGACCGCCACCCCTGCCTCCTGAAATTCTCGGTGGTCTACCCCTAACCGTTGTTCCACTAGGTCTTGTACCTTGCATCTTATTTCTCTCATCGAATTCCGTGCAATCTCTAATGAAGTGATCCTTCGAACCGCATCTGTAACAGGCCCTGTTAGTGGACTTACCCCAACATTCACCTATGTGTCGTCTTCCACATTGTGGACATTCTGGTTTTTCTTGGCGATTGTTACCCACACTAGCAACCGAAGTAGCTCGTGAGTCTGTTAATGGTTGTGTCCTAATAAAAATTCCCACAGTCGTCTTCGGTTTGTGAGTGTCCTCCCTGAACTTCTTTATAGCTGAGAACGGAGTTCTACTCGTTGATCTTTTACGAAAGTCTCTAGCTTCAGATTCTGCCATCTTTTTCTCCTTTCCAAGTTCTTCCGCCTTGCAAGCTCGTTCAACTAGTGTTACAAATTCTTTTATCTCTAAAATACCCACTAGTAGCTTTAAATCTTCATTCAATCCTTCCTCAAATCTTTTGCACATAGCAATTTCATCAGCTACACACTCTCGAGCATATCGACTGAGTCTTACGAACTCACGTTCGTATTCAGATACTGTCATGCGGCCTTGCTTAAGTTCCAAGAATTCCTTACGCTTTTGATCGATGAACCGTTGGCTAATATATTTTTTTTGAAACTCTGTTTGAAAGAAATCCCAAGTAACTCGTTCCTTTGGGACTATGGAAATCAAGGTCCTCCACCAATAGTAGGCTGAGTCTCGCAACAAAGATATAGCACACTTTAAACACTCATCAAGTGTGCAGGACAGTTCATCAAAAACTCGGATGGTGTTATCAAGCCAGAACTCGGCCCTTTCAGCATTATCAGTAACTACGGCTCTGAATTCCTCGGCCCCGCGCTTCCTAATCAAGTCGACAGGTGGTTTACCTGGCCTTACAGGATCAGTATTCGATGGCATTATATGCTCCAGGGGTGGATTATTTAAATTCAGGAATGGTTGGGCAGCCGGATTAGTGCGGGCATATTGTGCGACCCAATCGTTCATCATAGTAAAGAAGACTTGTTTTGCCCCCTCATTTTGATTATTCGCAGATGACTGAGGTTCAACAGGCGGTGTCCCTTGCGCAGGAGCAGCCGCTACACTTTCAACGTCATCCGCTAAGGTTCTCTCTAAGCCGGGATCCATTTACTAATCAAAACAAAAATTTTAGCCGTCAGAAGTCATCACACTATTAAACACTAACATTAAGGCATGTATAACTAGACTCATACGCGCTATGGTAGTCCTAGAACCGACTAAACCATAGCTCTGATACCAATAAAATGTAATACCCCGAAACTGTGGCCGTCACCGGGATCGAACACGAGGTGTAATCTGGCTTAATTCATCACTTATACAGCTCAAACAATTTATTTTAAAACTCCCAGACAAACTGTCAATCTGCATTATAGTCACTTAAAAATTCGTATCTTGAGTTCTGAAACTCGAAATTTAATTCTGCGAATTTTTCCTGAAAATAGACTCATATATCTATCTACTAAAATTTTCCACAATTTTTGGTCCATCCAATTAGTACAGTTTATTAGTTAAAGTCTCCCCTATTTTAGGGTTCGACTACTCTGACCTATGTGTATTACGAACCAGATATCTCTCTGTACAGAGATTCAATGACTATGCCGTTTGTCCCTAATAAAACTAGACTCAATAAGGAATCTTTACATATAAGGTATGACTTCTAATTATCTTTGTAGAAATTATGGTGAATTTCCAAATTCGGAATAGGGGATCCAGAAATCGTTCTGACCCTATTTCACGAGATTTTAAATATCTCATACAATATAGCTCATATTCTTGTTTTACTTCTTCCATGTGAAAATAGACTCATCAAGCTTCGATTCCATAATTTATTCATTATTTAATTCCATTCCTACTATTTTTAGTGATTTTTCAATTTCACATCACTACTGCTGTCTGCATCTATTATTAGAGTAAATTTTTACCTATTAGAGTAATTTAACAAACATATCACCAAGTATGATCATGACTAGCCATACCAAAGGCTAATCATTACCAAGCATTCCCTTACTACTCAATAACCATATCGTGAGTGTAACACCGAAAATGATTGGCCATGACAAACGGCATAATAATTAAATAGACTTTAACTATTGCTTATAACTAAGTATCATAAGACCAAATCCAACTTAACATTTATGCCATTTTCGCATGGCTAAAAGTATACATACCAAAGTTCAAACAAAACATAATAGCCTATACATGCCGAAATGTTCTCTTAGACCAACTAAGAAGAAGATACCAAAAAGTTGCAAGCTGGTGTGATGACTTCGACGTTGGTCCCGAGCACACAAAAATGGATCAAAGGAACCTAAATAAGTGACAAATAAACACACCAAATGAGTATATAACTCAGTAAGTCATAAGCATTACACTGCTGTCCATTTATAAAATATCATAAAAGAAAACAAATAATGCAAGATTAGGTACTCCATCCATACCGACTATGCTATAATTTCACGCACATTTATCATTACATGCTCTCAACTAGCCAAGCCTCCATTGACATCTCGTATGATATTCGATATGATATTTGATGCATTTCCACACATCATTTTATTTTCGTTTAGATTATACTAATAATAGCATTTCATCTATTCCACAATAATCTTATGTTCCTAACTTCAAATATAATCACCACATAGGTTCAAGACTTACCAAGCTCAGTTCCAAATATAAACATAACGTCTATTCCTTATGAACTCAAAATATCTACTCATTCCGCTGTCCATGATTTACTCGATAAAGTCGCACACTTAACGTTAATAATTATTCTAAAATATATAGTAAGTCCGCACACTTAGTGCTTAATAGTCAAACTCGTACACTTAGTGCTATACAATTAAACTCGCACACTTAGTGCCAATCTCATTATCGTAAATGTTTATACCCGCACACTTAGTGCCGAAATCAACAACTCAATACATCTCACTTCTTTTTACAATCGATAATTTTGTCACTACATGCATTTATATATCATCCCATTCGGCATAAGTACATAAGTATTATGATTATTTAAATCAATACAAAATATATGCTTAACAACTTACCTTGTGTTGGGTAAAACAGTTCCAACTCGGCTACTCGATGTTCTTTCCTTTGCCTTTGCTTGATTCTCCTCCTTTAACTTCTTGAGCTTAATCAATAAATTAACTAGTTTAACCGTCTTGCTAAATATTTATATCAAAATATTAATGATTTCATATCATAGGAGATACATGACTAATTCTTATCTTCCTACCATATGTTTTTGAGCTATTCGGCTAATAACCATATGCTATCACCCTACTATCAATAATCCAATCACACATGCATATATATATATGGCCGAATGTGCAAAGCTTAGACTCAACATCACCTATGCTCTTAATTTGATGGCCGAATATGCATACATATATATATGATATCAACTATACTATCATCTTTAATTCACCTAAACACAAAATTTCATCTCATGAACACTTGACCGAATTTTTCCTAATCTAGCATAGCTTCACATCTATTTGTAACATCCTATAAATCCATATATACCACATTTCTACATAAATTTTCTTTTACTTTTCCACTACTTCCATTCACAACATCAAAAGCACCATACACTTAGCATTTACCTCTTCCTAACCATATGCCATCTAAGTACCCTTTTAGGTAGAAAATTAACATATGGGTTGTAATAAGACATTGGCTACTAACTAGATTTTCACTAGAATTTAGTAAAAGTAACATAAATCCTACCTTAATCAACCCCTTTTGAGTTGGCCGAATGTCTAGAGCATTTCTTCTTTCCTTCTCCTAACTCACGGTAATTGCAAGAAAAGAAAGAAGATGAATACTCCCTCTTCCTTCCTTATTTTATTCATCTTTTCTTTTTAATTCCTTTCTTTAATTTATTTTAATTGCTAACTAATAAAAGAATTGCATTGAAATTCAACCTAGTGGATGGGCATCATGGCTTGGCCGGCCACTACTTGGGTTTTTGGGCAATTTGACATGCAAACCCAAGTTTCCTCACTTTGTTATTATTTGGTCCTTACATATCCCCCTATCATATTTTCTTAAGTTCTCAACTAAGTCAATCACATGAAATTCACATTCATAAGTCTAAATTAAAACATCAAATTTTCACACATGCACTAATACTCATAGAGGATATGCAACCAAATTTTTAAATAAATTTTGGGACTCGGTCTTGTGGCCTCAAAACCACATTCCGACTAGGGTCGAATTAGGACTGTCACAATACGAGGCAATGGGTACTTGTTCTTTATTGTAACTTTTTTTAGCTGTTTGTAACTATTGGACAGCCTCAACGAACCATCCTTCTTCTTTACAAATAGAACTGGCGTACCCAAGGAAAGAAACTAGGTCAAGCAAAACCTCTGTCAATCAATTCTAGCAATTTTACTTTCAACTCTTTCAATTCAGTAGGAGCTATTCTGTAAGGTGTTATGGATATCAGTGTCGTTCTCTGAACAAGATCTATAGAGAATTCCACTTCTCTATCTGGTGGTAAACCCAGTAATTCTTCTGGGAATACATTAGGAAATTCACATACTACTGGCACTAACTGAATCTTTGACTCAGATACTTTAGTATTCAACACATATGCAAGGTAAGCATCATAACCCTTTTGGACATATTTCAGTGCTGATATTGTTGAAATCATATTAGATAATCAGTCTAGTTTATCAGATTCAACATGAAGCAATTCACCATTCTCACTTTTCAATACAATATTTCTCTGTTTACAATTCACTAGTGCATCATATCGGGTTAACCAATCCATTCCCAATATCACATCAAATTCATCAAATGGAAATAATATCAAGTCAGCTGAAAAGCAATAACCTTTCACCATTAATGGACTGTAACACTCCTAACCCGTATCCGTTGTAGGAATAAGGTTATGAGGTATTACTTGACTGAACAAAACTTCTATAAGATCAAAGATACTTACCAGACATAAATTATCAACAATACAAACATGTCTCATTGATTTTCCATAAGAGTTCTTATAAATTTTCAAAATGACTCACTATCAAAACATAACCGAATATCTAATAACAATTTAACTACTATCAAGTTATAACTAAAACACTTCACCACATTAGTTCAATTATAAGGCTTCTCTAAACAAAATGAGCAAGCCATCTTCGCATGGCTATAATGTAAACAAAGCCGAAATATCATTCTACTAATAGTCTATCCTATACATGCCTTAAACCATGATGATATACAATCTTCTCAACTCACATAATGACTCGATAGTGTGATGATATCTGCGGCACTTCCAACTCGAGCTAAAGTATAAACCTATTAAAAAAAAGGGAAAAGAGAACACGGAGTAAGCTTCAATGGTTAGTAAGTTTTAAGCAATGCAAACAATTAATTTACTTATAGATCGATTATTTCAAATTCTCAAGAAATCATTCCTAGATAATTGCCATTTTGGCCAAGTATCCATGAACATAATGCATACTTAGCAAATTCACCTCACTTGAATCTGAACTCAATTAAAAACAAATATTGAAATCACAAATAAGATCACAAGAACTCGAAAAGCATCTCATTACAAGTTTTAACCATGTTTGCAACAAAATCACAAATTCACTACAAGTTGTTTTCCTGAGCAACAGTCACTAAATTAATTATAACTGGAGCTAAGAAACTCCAAATCAAGTGCCGTTAATTTTTACTGAAAATTGACTCATATATATTCCATTCAAAAAAAATTTAGAATTTTTGGTTTGACCAATCAATACCAGATTTTTATTGAATTTTCCTCTATTTCACTGTTTGACTATTCTGACCACTCTTCACTACGAATCAATTTTCTCATTATACAGAATTCGAAATATGTTATTGTTTATTTAATTTGAAACTAGACTCATTAAGGAGTCTAAGAATATAAATTTTATCTTATAACCATTTTTGTACCATTTATAATGATTTTCTGAAAACAGAACAGGGGACATTGAAGTCATTTTGACTCTGTTCCACGCCACTTCCAATATCTCATTATTGGAAATTCTTTTGCTTACACGGGATCTTTTATAAGAAACTAGACTCATTAAGATTTCATGACATAATTTATTCAGCCTCTAACTCAACTCCCACAATTTATGGTGATTTTCCGAAATCATGTTACTGCTGCTGTCCCAAGCAGATTTATTACCCATTCTTTGCATACATATTATTTAACATGTATATCACCAAATCAATCTCATATAACCTTCCACCATAACCGAATACACACATACACATATGAGATTTTCACATATACTTCTCATTTCGCATTCACGATTCAATTTCGATCAATCTAACATATAAAAGTGTATAATACACACCAAGTATATATTACATACCTGGCCAACTTAATGCATTGAACATATTCAATGGTAGTTTACTACGAACATTCGAAATCATAATCTTACTCCAATCATCGGCATTAAGTTTGCTAGGTTTGAAACCCAAATCCAATCACCACTAGAAAGCATGCGGGACTTTAGGCCCGGATATAATGCCAGCATAAAGCCTGCGGGACTTTAGCCCGGATATAATACCAGCATAAATGCCTTCGGGACTTAGCCCGGATATAACACCAGCACAAATGCCTTCGGGACTTAGCCCGGATATAACACCAGCACAAATGCCTTCGGGACTTAGCCCGGATATAATACCAGCATAAAGCCTGCGGACCTCATGTCCGGATATATTTCTAGTCTCATACATACTTGGTCATATTATAACACATCTCAGCCATCTTATCACTTAATAGTCATATATTACATTCGAATATAAACTCAATATGCACATCATCATTCACATTTTAGCTCAAGAGTTATATCTCATATCACTCATTCTTTTCACCATTTAATCTTAAACTCAAAATGACCATCAGACTATAAGTCATATACATGCATTATCTGTTATTCAACTTTATTCAAGTGCAAACCAAAGATTGCAATTCACCTAATATACTCTTATAAAGACATTGTCAATTATGTACTAGAGGAGATTACTTAAAACTTACCTCGGATATTTTGAACAGTTGTGGATAATCTACTCGACTGCTTTCTCCTTTCTCCTATCTGATTTAGACTTCCCTTGCTCTTGAGCTTAATTAAAACAAATAGATTTATTTAAATTACTTACTCAAACTTACTTAACACCTAACTCACATAGCCAAAGTATATATAACCTTAATGTCCAAATATGAATACCACCCAAAATTCTTATGATTTAACCCTTAACCCCATTTTGCCGAATATTCATTAAATATTTAGTTCACATACTCATGCATAAACGATTGAAAATTTCCTTTAACCAAACATACATTCGGCAATAGCCACAACGACTTAACAAGTCTTAGAAACATCCTTTATCATTTTAACTTCATCTATTTACTCCCAAAGATCGAATGCACATATATATAAATGAAGAATAATGCCGAATGCCATTAACTGATAAAGCCACACATACACACACAACTTATATACAAATTTTATCCTTACATAGTCTATAGCTCATTTGGCCATTCATCCCTCAACCTATCAAAACTTCAAATCGAATTCATTTGGCCGAATACACATATACTTATATAATGCACATATAACATTTTTCTTCATGATACATTCGGCTTTGGCAAAATTTCATTATAGAACCCAAATAGCCACTTCACAATCTTATGTATCATCTACTTAATGCTTCACAATTAGCATGCTAATGACATCAAAGCAATCCACCATAATTTTTTTTTAAAACACCTTAGCCGAATCTTAACTCATTCAAAACCTACCTTCAAACCATAAAATAGGTAGAATTTAAACTAATCATCCAAATGATGCTTAAGTTTCCAAGAATAACATTGAACTTACCTTTATTTAGCCAACCACCATAGCCGAATTTTCCCAAAGATTTTCTTCTTCTTCTTCTTCTAGTTACGGCAATGGAGGAGCAAACATGGACTAACTTTGGTTTCTCCTCCCACTAATCAATATTTTATTTTTCTTTATTCAGTATTTCCTTATGTAATATAAAATATTAACATATAATAAATATAATATGTTTTAATCAATAACATGGCCGGCCACTATCTAAAAGAATTGGCTAATTTGACATGCAAGTCCAACCTTTTTGACAACATGTACTATTAGATCACTTTTACATTTGCCTAACACATTTCACAATTTTCTCACTTAAGTCCCAACTAATAAATTTCACATACAAATGACAAAAGTAAAGTATGAAACTTTCACACATGCATATTCACATATAATAAACATAGAATATGACAGTTAATTATTTTTATGATTCGGTTTTGTGGTCCTGACACCACTTTCCGACTAGGGTCAAATTAGGGCTGTCACAAATCTTCCCCACATAAAGAATTTTTGTCCCCGAAAATCTTACCAACAAAAAAAATAGTTTCCATTCTAAAAACGTTTTCAAAAATTTCGGAATCACAAATTTCCATTCATCACATGTATCTCTTTTTACCAACAATCTCTAAACTTTAATTCACACTGACAGATCACATTGGCAAACTATATTATGAATATCTCAACAACTTTGTCGATCAGAATTTTGTACATACTAAACTGAAGACACAGATTCTTCCTTGTTAAAAGATCGATCATGACCCAATGAAATTTCTTTTTCAGAAGACAAGTAATTTTTTTTATTCGGTTTGGATATCAATTCTGTCTCATAACCACTTCTATAACATCACTGATTGCTTTTATTCCATATACACAAAATTTCAACTCTGACAGATAGCAACTTGTCATCTGAATATAGTTCTGAAATACGCTACAATACACAGTCACTTATACACCTGATCCATATATCTGTATTATTTATTTTAACTCAGATAAACAAACATTTCACAGTCGGAGCTCATATAAATTAAGCCATCTGAATACTTATTCCATATAAGAACAATAATAACATTAACAGAAATATCATATGTCCAGATATCCATAATCAAATAACTGTTAGTCTGAACTCATTTTGAACTATCACATCTCCATATACTTTTATTAAACATCGGAGTCAGATAACATTCTTACTTTATAGCATTTTCATCAGAAAAAGAAACAATCACACATGTGTCTCTGAGAATAAGAAATATACAGAATATTCAAAAGAAATCATCGAAATTCACTTGACTGTAATTATCCAATTCAGACACTCTTACTATTCATTCGTCATTTTGAATTCCATTCTATTTCATTCACTAATGAAAACCACTCAGGAAGAATTCCCAACAGATACATACTTAGACATCATATCTGATTGAATTAAATTACCAGACCAGCTTTCTTTTACTAATGACAATATTCAATCTGAAGAACCTTCGGGACATTGTACAAGTCTTTCCAGCCTTAATTCATTGCCAAATTGTTCTGAACTTTGCTTACTTTATCATTATCTCATTATCTCACTATTTAATCTTTCTTTGCAAATTTGTTCTATTTCGTTCCATTGAAACCTTATAATCATATCACTGGTAAAGAGGTGAGGTCGTTAAGCCTCGAAAGGGAGTTTCATATTCGAATACACAGATAACTTCATCACTCATCATCATAGTATTACACACCTTGATTCAAACACTTCATTCAAACATTTCAACTTTTCATCTTGTTACAAACACATTTTCACATATCTCAGTTTCACATGCAACTTTATTTCATGTGAGTATTAACAAAACATAAGTGAATTTATCACGATTCAAACTTTCATTTCTATTTCTCAATTTACCAAATAATTTCTTATCAAATTTCCACATTTAGTCTTGATCATTTATCAAAATTTATCCTATTGAAAAGAAAACGTCTTACGGTTTTGAGTACGTCGCTTACTTGATGCCATAGTCCAACTATGATCTGATACTAACTTTGCTCTTCCCATGTTGATGCCTATTTTCGATAGGTCTTACACTAGCTCATCTATCTCATGTATTGCCATGGTCCAACCATGGTCTTTTCCGTCAATTCATTATTGAACGATCGTACTCATTCCCTGTGTTCTATCCAATTTGATCTTTCATTACCATTTACTTTATACAATCTCATACATCTCTTTACACTGCTGCACACATATCATAAAATTCTTTTCATACCTTTTCGATTCCATCATATCACATATATATATTACAATCAGTTCAATATCAATTTCAGATCAATTAATATTAACTCGGTTGGAACACATCATTACCTGAGAAAAACAATTTATAAGAGCCGGGAGACCTTACACTATCACACTTTACTCACGGCATGTATAGCTAGACTCTTACACTTGCTATGTTAGTCCGAGAACCGACTAAATCATAGCTCTGATACCACTAAATGTAACACTCCTAACCCGTATCCGTTGTCCGAATAAGGTTATGAGGTATTACTTGATTGAACAAAACTTCTATAAGATCAAAGATACTTACCAGACATAAATTATCAACAATACAAACATGTCTCATTGATTTTCCATAAGAGTTCTTATAAATTTTCAAAATGACTCACTATCAAAACATAACCAAATATCTAATAACAATTTAACTACTATCAAGTTATAACTAAAACACTTCACCACATTAGTTCAATTATAAGGCTTCTCTAAACAAAATGAGCAAGCCATCTTCGCATGGCTATAATGTATACAAAGCCGAAATATCATTCTACTAATAGTCTATCCTATACATGCCTTAAACCATGATGATATACAATCTTCTCAACTCACATAATGACTCGATAGTGTGATGATATCTGCAGCACTTCCAGCTCGAGCTAAAGTATAAACCTATTAAAAAAAAGGGAAAAGAGAACACGGAGTAAGCTTCAATGGTTAGTAAGTTTTAAGCAATGCAAACAATTAATTTACTTATAGATCGATTATTTCAAATTCTCAAGAAATCATTCCTAGATAATTGCCATTTTGGCCAAGCATCCATGAACATAATGCATATTTAGAAAATTCACCTCACTTGAATCTGAACTCAATTAAAAACAAATATTTAAATCACAAATAAGATCATAAGAACTCGAAAAGCATCTCATTACAAGTTTTAACCATGTTTGCAACAAAATCACAAATTCACTACAAGCTATTTTCCTGAGCAACAGTCACTAAATTATTTATAACTGGAGCTAAGAAACTCCAAATCAAGTGCCGTTAATTTTTTCAGAACATAGACTCATATATCTTCCATTAATCAAATTTTCATAATTTTTGGTTTGACCAATCAATACCAGATTTTTATTGAATTTTCCCCTGTTTCACTATTTGACTATTCTGACCACTCTTCACTACGAATCAATTTTCTCATTATACAGAATTCGAAATATGTTATTGTTTATTTCATTTGAAACTAGACTCATTAAGGAGTCTAAGAATATCAATTTTATCTTATAACCATTTTTGTACCATTTATAATGATTTTCTGAAAACAGAACAGGGGACCTCGAAGTCATTTTGACTCTGTTCCACGCCACTTCCAATATCTCATTATTGGAAATTCTTTTGCTTACACGGGATCTTTTATAAGAAACTAGACTCATTAAGATTTCATGACATAATTTATTCAGCCTCTAACTCAACTCCCACAATTTATGGTGATTTTCCGAAATCATGTTACTGCTGCTGTCCCAAGCAGATTTATTACCCATTCTTTGCATACATATTATTTAACATGTATATCACCAAATCAATCTCATATAACCTTTCACCATAACCGAATACACACATACACATATGAGATTTTCACATATACTTCTCATTTCGCATTCACGATTCAATTCCGATCAATCTAACATATAAAAGTATATAATACATACCAAGTATATAATACGTACCTGACCAACTTAATGCATTGAACATATTCAATGGTAGTTTACTACGAACATTCGAAATCATAATCTTACTCCAATCATCGGCATTAAGTTTGCTAGGTTTGAAACCCAAATCCAATCACCACCAGAAACCATGCGAGACTTTAAGCCCGGATATAATACAAGCATAAAGCCTGCGAGACTTTAGCCCGGATATAATACCAGCATAAATGCCTTCGGGACTTAGCCCCGATATAACACCAGTACAAATGCCTTCGGAACTTAGCCCGGATATAACACCAGCACAAATGCCTTCGGGACTTAGCCCGGATATAACACCAGCACAAATGCCTTCGGGACTTAGCCTAGATATAATACCAGCATAAAGCCTGCGGACCTCATGTCCGGATATATTTCTAGTCTCATACGTACTTGGTCATATTATAACACATCTCAGCCATCTTATCACTTAATAGTCATATATTACATTCGAATATAAACTCAATATGCACATCATCATTCACATTTCAGCTCAAGAGTTATATCTCATATCACTCATTCTTTTCACCATTTAATCTTAAACTCAAAATGACCATCAGACTATAAGTCATATACATGCATTATCTGTTATTCAACTTTATTCAAGTGCAAACCAAATATCGCAATTCACCTAATATACTCTTATAAAGACATTGTCAATTATATACTAGAGGAGACTACTTTAAACTTACCTCGGATATTTTGCACAGTTGTGGATAATCTACTCGACTGCTTTCTCCTTTCCCCTATCTAATTTAGACTTCCCTTGCTCTTGAGCTTAATTAAAACAAATAGATTTATTTAAATTACTTACTCAACTTTACTTCTTAGTAGTCACATTTGACAATCATATAAAACTCCAATACATATTATATTTTATAAAATATGTCATGAATCGATTTCATACTTATTTAATCAATATCTAATTCGCATACATAAACAAAGATTCATATAACTTATCATGCTCTCATATGCATGAATTTAATCATACATCCGATTGTCACTATAAGTACATGGTACATACATAAGACATATATATATTCATACCTATATATGATTATCATCACTTAATCATTTATTCATAATTATGCACAACCGCATATACACATGCACATATATATATAATGCATACTTTAATATTATACACTTTTACTTTCAAATTACAGTATAGTTCCAAAACATATAGCTAACTCCGAATGTCATCTTATCAACATTTACCACAATACCAATTTCCATTTAGCTTTAATGCTGCACACACAAATACCTACACACTTATATGCATACCATCCATTTAAGATCATTATATGACCCATTTAACCCTAATTACTCAAGCTTAAACTTTCATATACAAATTCCATCTCATGATCAAATGTAGCAAATTACACATAGGTTATATCATTGCCAACAATGACCAAATATGCATATCAAATAATTAGGTTACTTAACACCTAACTCACATAGCCAAAGTATATATAACCTTAATGTCCAAATATGAATACCACCCAAAATTCTTATGACTTAACCCTGCAAACCTGAGCCTCTCTTTCAGCTTGTTTCTTTTCTTTACTCAGTTCCTCAGCTTTGAGGGATTGAGTAGCTAACACTGCAAATTCCCTTATCTCAAGAATTCCAATAAACAATTTGATGTCTTCATTTAAACCCTCTTCAAAACGTTTACACATTTCAGCCTCGGTTAGAAGCTATTCTCTGGCATACTTGCTCAACTGAACAAATCCCCATTCATATTCGGATATAGTCATATTTCCTTGTTTGAGCTCTAAAATTTTTTTCTTTTTCTGATCTATGAACCTCTGACTAACATACTTCTTCCTGAATTCAGCCTGAAAGAATTCCCATGTAACATTTTCTCTTAGTACCGTTGAAGTTATGGTATTTCATCAATGATAAGTTTTGTTCTTCAATAGAGATATTGCACATTTTAAACATTTAGCAGGCGTACAAGACAATTCATCAAAAACCCGGATAGTATTTTCTAACCAAAACTCATCCCTTTCTAGATCATCATCTGCGGTAGCTCTAAATTCTTCTGCCCCATGCTTGCAAATTTTATCTATCGAAGGCTTACCAATTCTAACAAGTTTAGCACCCTATGGTACCTCAGGAATCGGTTGGGAAGCAGCTGTGGGAGGTCTTTGTACAGCAGGGTTATTCTCAATTAATGTGTAAACCATTCATTCATCATTTGAAAGAAGGCTTACTTTGCCTCATCAATTTGGCCTTCAGACACGGCCCTTTCACTACTAGACGTAGACGTGACTCTTTGAACAGAAGCTGAAGCATTGCTCTTAGCTTCCTTGGAATAAACTCTAGCTCAGTTGGATGACATTACAATATGAAACACACATTTAAAATTATTAGGAGTCATCACACTATTACAACTTATATAACGGCATGTATAGCTAAACTCGTGTTCACTATGTCAAATCCGAGAATCAGCTAAATCGTAGCTCTGATACCCCTAAATGTAACACCGCTAACCAGTATCTGCCGCCAAAACAAGGTTTCGAAGCATAACTAGAACATTCAAAAAATTTACAAATAACTTATTTAAATTGCTATTCTTTTATTGAGATCATTCGTAACGTCCTTTGATCGGATCCTCGAGGCCCAAAACAGCAAAACAGGTGTTAGAATAGAGTCTAGATTTAATCGAGACCTTTAAGAAATTTTTGCGGCTATTCATAATTTTTCTAAAGTGCAGGGCTCACATGCTCGTGTGCTCCAAGGGATACGCTCGTTTGACCCTGGGACACACCCGTGTTGGAGGCCGTGTTCGTCCCCGTGTAACTGTAACACCCCTAACCCGTGTCTGTCGCTAGAATAGGTTAAGAGGCATTACCGGACTTGTAACTTAGACCAAAACAACCAAATATCAAATACCATCTCAATTCAATAAAATACCATTCATTCATGTTCATTACGAACGTAAACCGAGCATACAAGGTCTAATCCATGCATTTAGGACTAAATCGATAACATGTGAACTTTTTAGAACTTATAAAAATTTTTAACTTTTAAAAGGTCACACGCTCGTGTGAACAAGCCGTGTGCCTCACACGACATTAGACATGCTCGTGTGTCTAAGCCGTGGTAAAACAAGGCATACATATTAACTTGTCCACACGGCCACAAGACACGCCCGTGTGCTAGATTGTATGAAAAATGGAGAGGCTACTGACTTGGCCACACGGCTAACCACACGTCTGTGTGCCATCCCATGTGCCACACACGACCAATAGACATGCCCCTATGTCTAGGCCGTGTCAAAACTAGAGGGTATACTGCCTTTAATTCGTAGGGTACCCCAGGGGGGACACGACCGTGTAACGTGACCGTGTGTTGCACACGGCTGAGAGACACGCCCGTGTCTCTACTCGTGTGGACAAGAAAAAGTGGCCATTTGAATAACCGATTTGCCACCCTAATTTGGGTCAACCTACAAGCAAAGAAATAAGCATATATGCAAGACCAATTCAGCCAAATTCTAAACGAAAACATAAGACACTCATGACATATCAATTCCAATCAAATACATACTCATCAGCCTTACTAATCTATATCAAAACATAAGTCAAAAGCTTGTCAAAACATTTCTTTCTATACATCATTCAATTTCATGCTAAAACTTGCCAAAACTTACGAACATTTACCATTTCTTTTATCCAACTAAAACATATCAAATATATCATATTGCATCACATATTTTATACCAAAACCATGACATATCCACAACCCTAACAAGCCGTATCACATGGCTAAATATATACTTCACAAAACATAATCCCACAATTTCTAGCCTATATAGGGCATACATTAAGATATACATTTTCAAAGTACCAAAAATGAGGTTCGATAGTGTGGTGATGATCCTTGACGATCCCTGAACTCATAGTAGCTTTGATATTTATAAAACAATGCAAACACACACACAAAGTAAGCTTCCAAAAGCTTAGTAAGTTTATACCAAAATCAACAATAGTATATGAAATATGAAACAATTACACATAAGTACTTATAAATTCTCAACTCATCTATCAATTTCATGCCAACATCATCCATATATTTACACCAATTCAATAAACTTTATATGCATAATACAATATACCACATAGGTATTAAACTTACCTGAACATTCCCGTATTCATTCATTTTCATTCTCACCTTTTGTTCGGATGTTTTAAGACTTTCCAAAGATTAACAATGCTTTAAACATCTGCACACTTAGTGCTTTAAAGATTAGCCAAAGCTATAATAATTCTGCACACTTAATGCTTTCTCAATTAACTGAAGCTATCTCGATATCGCACACTTAGTGCCTCATATAGACGAAGCTAGTTTAAATCGCACACTTAGTGCCAAATACCATTAATTTACCATCGTATTCATCCAAACTAAATGTATATACCATCTATGTATAAACAAAGCATCAAAACATACTTATAACATCATGTTTTACATACGAACTTACCTCGTACTTGAAATTGTTGACTCGGATCATCTACTCTATAATCTTCGACTTCCTTTGGTCTAAGTTTGAATTCCTCTTTTCTTGATCTTAATCAAGCTTCAACCATAGCCGAATGAAAACCTAGCCTTTGGCTTTCTTCTGTTCAAATTTTTGGTCAAAAATTATGATAATAATGATGATTTTATGATATGTTTTATTTAACATAACTTAATTACTAAATACTAATTTTAACCTTATCTATTTCATTAAAATTCCACTAACTATTGTCCATATATTTCCATTCATTAAACTAATGGTCTATTTGCATCATAAGGACCCCTCATTTATAAAGCCAAATCAAATAGGCACTTTTAACATCTAGCACACATCTTTTACATTTTACGCGATTAGGTCCTTTTTATTAAATTAAGCACACAAACATTCAAATTTTCGTACGAGACTTTCACACTTGCTAATTACCACATCATAAACACAAAAAATAATATGTAAACATTTCTCTGACTTGGATTTGTGGTCCCAAAACCACTATTCCAACTAAGGTCTAAGGATTGTTACAATTCTCCCCCCTTTTGGATTTTCGTCCCCGAAAATCTTACCATTGAACAGATTTAGATATTGCTGCCTCATAATATCTTCAGGCTCCTACTAGCCTCTTCAATTTCGTGTCGATGCCACATCACTTTTACTAACGAAATTTTCTTATTTCGTAGTTTTTTAACCTTTCGAGCTAAGATACAGAGTCGTTTTTCTTTGTAAGTCATATCTGACTGAATGGCTATCTCAGATGAAGGAATTACATGCAACGGATCAGATCTGTATCGTCAAAGCATCGATACACGAAACACATTATGAATCTTTTCTAGCTCTGGTGGCAACAACAATTTATATGCTACCGACCCAATACGCTCGATAATCTCATACGGCCCGATAAACCTCAGACTTAATTTGCCTTTAGTACCGAACCAAAGCACTTTATTCCACGGATATACCTTTTAAAATACTTTATCACTGATCTCAAACTCAATATCTTTCCTTTTTAAATCTGAATGAGATTTTTTACGATCGGAAGCTACTTTTAAACTTCTCGAATCACTTTTACTTTCTGTTTAGTTTTTTTTATCAAATCAACCTTGTGAATCTTATTTTCGCTGAGCTCCGTCCAATACAAAGGTGTACGGCATTTGCGACCATGTAAAGCTTCGTATGGTGCCATTTTAATGCTTGACTGAAAACTGTTATTATAAGCGAATTCAATTAAAGGTAGATATTGTTCCCACGTACCTTCAAACTCAAGAATGCAACATCTCAACATATCCTCAAGTATCTGAATAATCCGCTCAGATTGACTGTCCGTTTGCGGATGAAAAGTAGTACTAAAGTGCAATTTAGTACCCAGAGCATCTTGCAATTTTCTCCAGAATCGTGATGTGAATCTCGGGTCTATGTCTAATACAATAGATGATGGCACACCATGCAATCTCACAATATCGGAAATATATAACTCAACTAATTTATCAAGTAAGTAATCAGATTGAATTGGAATAAAATGAGTTGATTTCGTCAATCGATCAACTACAATCCAGATTGCATCTTTCTTTCTCGGAGACAAGGGTAAACCCAAAACAAAGTCCATTGTCACCTGATCCCATTTTCACTCTAAAACCATAATTGGTTGTAACAAACTAGATGGCACCTGATGTTCAGCTTTAACTTGCTGACAGATCAAACATTTAGAAGCAAATTTAGAGATATCTCTTTTCATTCCAGACTACCAGTAATGTTGTTCAAGATCATTATGCATTTTCGTACTACCCAGATGCACAGATAACCGACTATTGTGAGCTTCACTCAAACCATCTAACTTAAATCTGAATTTCTTGGAACACAAATTCAATCTCGAAATCTCAAACGATCATCTTTATCAACTCTGAATTCTGAATCAGACTCTACATCACACTGAGCTCTTTTAGCTAAGATCTCATTATCAATCTTCTAAGCTTCGATAATCTGTTGTAAGAACAAATGTCTTACTTTCAATTCAGCTAAAACTGAATCATCATCGGATAGAACCAAATGAGCATTCATCGCATGCAAAGCAAACAATGATTTTCGACTTAAGGCATCAGCAACAACATTTTTTTCCCAGATGATAATCAATCACAAGTTCGTAGTCTTTTAGCAGCTCTAACCATCTTATTTGTCGCAAATTCAGATATTTCTGAGTCATCAACTACTTCGAACTCTTATGATCAAAATACACATGACATTTCTCACTAAACAAGTAGTGGCGCCATATCTTTAGAGCAAACACAATCGCAGCTAATTCAAGATCATGTGTCAGATAGTTCTTTTCATGTGGCTTCAACTGTCTCAAAGCAAAAGCTATGACTTTGATTTCTTGCATTAAAACACATCCCAGACCAATCAATGAAGCATCACTGTATATCACAAATTCTTTACACAATTCGGGTTGTACCAATACTGGAGCTTCAGTCAACAAAGTTTTCAACTGATCAAAATTGTTCTGACACTTTTCAAACCACACAAATTTCACATTTTTTTGAAGCAATTTTGTCAACAGCGTCGCAATCATCGAAAAACCTTTTACCAATCTTCTGTAATAAGCAGCAAGTCCCAGAAAACTGTGGACTTCAGAGACATTCCTCGAAGGTTTCCAATCCAAAATAGCTGAAATTTTGCTCAGATTAACTCAGATACCAGAAGCTGATACAATATGACCCAAAAAACCAACTTCTCGCAACCATAATTCACATTTACTAAACTTCGCATACAACTTTTTATCTCACAAAATCTGTCACACTAATCTCAAATGCTCAGCATGTTCGATTCATCACATGAATAAATCAATATGTCATCAATGAATACAACGACAAATTAATCTAGATACAGTCTAAAAATTCTATTCATCAAATCCATAAAAATAGCAGGTGCGTTAGTCAATCTGGAAGGCATAACTAAAAATTCATAGCGACTGTACCTCGTTTTGAAAGCAATTTTCTAAATGTCTGAGTCTTTCACTCGCAACTGATAATAGCCTGATCTCAAATCTATTTTCAAAAACACAAAAACTCCTTTCAATTGATCAAACAAATCATCAATTTGAGGCAGAGGATACTTATTCTTGATAGTCACTTTGTTCAACTGACGATAAGCTATACACATTCTCATCGTTCCGTCTTTCTTTTTCACGAATAGAACCTGAGCACCCCAAGGTGAGAAACTCGGTCTAGCAAATCCTCTATCGATCAAATCTTGCAACTGAGACTTTAATTCATTTAGTTCGATCGGAGACATTCTATATGGAGCTATCGAAATCAGAGTAGTACCAGGTACCAATTCAATGCCAAATTCTACTTCTCTAACCGGAGGTAACCTTGGAAGTTCTTCAGGAAACACATCAGGGAACTCACAGACAACAGGCACAGATTTAACTTTCTTTCCTGACATTCTCAAATCAATCACTTATGCTAAATAAGCTTCACAACCTTTTCTCACCATACTCAGAGCTTTCATCAAAGATATTACAACAGGAAATCCGTTCAAATCATTGGATTCAATTCTAACTATTTCATTATTCTTGCATCTCAAATCAATAGTTTTTCATTTGCAGTTCACAACAGCATCATACAAAGTTAACCAATCCATACCCAAAATTATATCAAATTCATCAAAAGGTAACAACACCAGATTAGTCAGAAAAAAAGTGTCTCGAAACATTAACAGACAATTCTTGCAGACTTTATCAACCAAAACACATCTGCCTAGGGGGTTCGAAACTCTAATTACAAATTCAGTAGACTCTACAGGTAAAGTCTTACTATTCACTAAGTTCATGCATATATACGAATGTGTCGATGCAGGATCTATCAAAGCAATCACAAAAGTATCATAAAGAGTAAATGTACCCGTAATCACGTCTAGCAATGAAGCTTCTTCACGAGCTTGGGTAGCATAGGCTCTGGCAAGTGCACGAGCCTCAAATCTAACAATTGTATCTTTTATTCCTCTTTGACTACCACTTACATTTCCCGCATTTCTGGGAGGTCTACCATGAGAAGTGTTGCCACTCGGCCTCAGATTCTGAACATTATCATTTTCAGCTAAATCTGGGCAATCTTTTATAAAATGATTTCGTGAACCACAACTGTAACAAGCTTGATTATTACTTTTTCCCCAGCAGTCTCCAAAATGTCATCTTCTACATTGATCACACATAGGTTTTTCATTCTTTACATTACCAACACTGGAAACAGACGTAGCTGGAGCTTTAAAGCTCGATTGTGATCTAGCACGATCTCTGTTCAAATGTCCCACACTAGCCTTTGAACGGCTATTATCATCTCTGAATTTTTTTGATCCAGATTGAAATGACTTGCCCGATGATCCCTTTCTACCTCTCTAGTTTCAAAATCAGCTTTTCGTTTCTCTTTCCCGAGATCTTCAGCTTTACATGCTCGTTCAACAAGCACAACAAATTTTTTGATTTCCAGAATCCCAAATAACAGATGAATATCTTCGTTTAAGCTATACTCGAATCTTTTTCACATTATTGCTTTCGTAGATACACATTCATGAGCATACTGACTTAATCTTACGAATTCCACTCGTATTCTGTGACAGACATACGGCCTTGTTTAAGTTGAAGAAACTCTTTATGTTTCTGATCAATGAATCTTTGACTGATATATTTCTTCTGGAATTCAGCTTGGAAGAAATCCCAAGTAACCCATTCACTTGGAACCACAGATGTCAAAGTCTTCCACCAATGGTACGCCGTATCTCTCAGAAGGGAAACAACACATTTTATGCTTTCTTCAGGATTTAATGATAATTCGTCAAACACTCTTATCGTGTTCTCTAGCCAAAACTCAGCTTTTCCAGTATCATCACTCGTTGTAGCTCAAAATTCTTCAGCACCATATTTTCTAATCTTATCGACTGATGGTCTACTTAACTGAACCGGATTCACTTGTGGCATAACAGGAGTTTGAGGAGAATTAATCAGGGGTAGAGGTTATTGAACAGACAGATTGGTTCTAATATATTGACTAAACCAATCGTTCATCATTTGATAAAAGGCTTGTCTAGCCTCAACATCACGACTACTCGTAGCCGGTCGAGAATCAGATGGCACTGTCCCTTGCGCGAGAACAGGCGCATTGCTTTCGACATCATCCGCACAGCTCGTTCGGGATCTATTTACTATACAAAAGCACATTTCAATGTCAGGATTCATCACACTATCGCAGTACATAAATATGGCATGTATAGCTAGACTCACATATGCTATGGTAGTCCTAGAACCGACTAAACCATAGCTCTGATACCAATAAAATGTAACACCTCTAACCCGTATCTGTCGCTTGAATAGGTTAAGAGGCATTACGAAACTCGTAACTTAGATCAAAACAACCAAATATCAAATACCATCTCAATTTAATAAAATACCATTCATTCATGTTCATTACGAACTTAAACCGAGCATATAAGGTCTAAACCATGCATTTAGGACTAAATCGATAACATGTGAGCTTTTCAGAGAACTTATAAAAGTTTTAAACTTATAAAAGGTCACATGCATGTGTGAACAAGTCATGTACCTCACACGGCATTAGACACGCCCGTGTGTCTGAGTCGTGGTGAAACAGGGCCTACATACTGACTTGTCCACACGGCCACTGTAACACCCCTTACCCGTATCTGTCGTCAAAATAGGTTAAGAGGCATTACCAGACTCCTAACTTAGATCAGAACAACCAAATATAAAATACCATCTCCATTCAAAAAAATACCATTCATTCATGTTCATTACGAACTTAAATCGAGCATACAAGGTCTAATCCATGCATCTAGGACTAAATTAATAACATCTGAACTTTTTAAAACTTATAAAAATTTTCAACTTCTAAAAGGTTACAAGCCCCTGTGCCTCACACGACATTAGACACGCCCGTGTGTCTACGCCATGGCGAAACAGGGCTATAAGAGCTCGATTTTGACCCTAGTCGAAATAGTGGTTTCGGGACCAAAAATTTGAGTTAGAAAAATATTTTAATATTAATTTCTGTGTATATCGTAATTGAATTGACATGTGTGAAAGTCTCGTGTGGAAATTTAACTGTTTGTGTGCTTAATTTGCAAAAAGGACCAAATCGCGTAAAATGTACAAGCTGGGTGCTAGATGTTAAAAGTGCCTATTTGACTTGGCTTTGTTTATGAGAGGTCCTTATGTGGTTATTATGCCATCTAAAAGGTTAATGGACACCAATGACCTTTGTAAAGTGGTTTGTTAATGTTTTATATTAAGGGTAAAATGGTAAACTAATTATAAATGAATTATAATTAAATTAAAGGCATGAAATAAACCATTTCATGCTCATATTTGACCGAAAATTCAAGGAAAGAAAAAGAAAAAGAATAGCTAGGGTTCGGCTAAGGAAATCCATGATTAAGTATGTGTTTTGATCGATTTTTGATGATTTTTACGTTTTTGTAATCGTTGCTTTGTATACTATCAAGCCCATGCCTCAATTTTTGATTTTGATGGTGATTTTGAAATATTCCATGGATGAATACATGAGTTTTGTGTTGTTAAATGGTGAAATATGAAAGCTTGATGTTGGGTTTACATGTTTTGTCTTTGGATTTTTTATGAAATAGAGCAATTTGGGCTACATTGTAAAAATGTTACTTTGAGGGACTAAAATGTGAAATAAATGAAATGTGAGAATTAGTATGAGTACAAGGAGAATTTGGCTAAGTTTGTGTATTTGCAAATTATGAGTATTTTGTGATTTTGTGAAATAGGGACTAAAGTGTCGAAATGTGAAAATGTGAGGGCTAGTTTGCAAAATGCCCTAAATATGTGTTTATGGATTGAATTGAAATATTTGGTGAATAAAAGGGTTAATTTTGAATACATTTAGATCAAGAAAAGAGGAATTCGGACTTAGATGCTATGAAACAGAAATATCCAAATCTGTTTAACGGTAAGATTTTCGGAGACGAAAATCCCTAAGGGGGGATAATTGTAACAACTCAGTTTTGACCCTAGTCAAAATAGTGGTTTCGGGACCACAAATCTGAGTTATAAAAATATTATAATATTAATTTTCGTGTATATGGTAAGTGAATTGACATTTGTGAAAGTCTCGTGTGAAAGTCTCGTGTGAAAATTTAACTGTTTGTGTGCTTAATTTGCAAAAAGGACCAAATCGCATAAAATGTGAAAGCTGGGTGCTGGATGTTAAAAGTGCCTATTTGACTTGGCTTGGTTTACGAGAGGTCTTTATGTGGTTATTATGCCATCTAAAAGGTTAATGGACACCAATGACCTTTGTAAAGTGGTTTGTTAATGTTTTATACTAAGGGCAAAATGGTAAACTAATTATAAATGAATTACAATTAAATTAAAGGCATGAAATAAACCATTTCATGCTCATATTTGACCAAAAATTCAAGAAAAGAAAAAGAAAAAGAATAGCTAGGGTTCAGCTAAGGAAATCTATGATTAAGGTATGTGTTTTGATCGATTTTTGATGATTTTTACGTTTTTGTAATCGTTGCTTTGTAAACTATCAAGCCCAAGCCTCAATTTTTGATTTTGATGGTGATTTTGAAATATTGCATGGATGAATACATGAGTTTTGTGTTGTTAAATGGTGAAATATGAAAGCTTGATGTTGGGTTTACATGTTTTGTCTTTGGATTTTTTATGAAATAGAGCAATTTGGGCTAAATTGTAAAAATGTTACTTTGAGGGACTAAAATGTGAAATAAATGAAATGTACGAATTAGTATGAGTACAAGGAGAATTTGGCTAAGTTTGTGTATATGCAAATTATGAGTATTTTGTGATTTTGTGAAATAGGGACTAAAGTGTCGAAATGTGAAAATGTGAGGGCTAATTTGCAAAATGCCCTAAATATGGGTTTATGGATTGAATTGGATTATTTGGTGAATAAAAGGGTTAATTTTGAATACATTTAGATCAAGAAAGGAGGAATTCAGACTTAGATCGAAAAAAGTCGAAGGTTATCGAGTAGATAGTCCGAGTCGACAAATTCTGAGTACGAGGTAAGTTCGTACTTAAAAAGTGATGTTAAGTAAGTTTTGATGCCTTTATTCTACATGGGTTGTATATAATTGAATTGGATAATATGGTGATGAATCGAAAGCTTTGGCACTAAGTGTGCAATTTAAACTAGCTTTGGAACTAAGTGTGCGATTTAACTAGCTTCGATTACTTGAGGCACTAAGTGTGTGATACCGACTTAGTCTCGGTTATTTGAGATGGCACTAAGTGTATGGAAATATTTAGCTTCGGCTAACCTTATAGCACTAAGTGTGCTGATGTGTAAAATTCGAATAACTTATGGAAAGTCTTATAACATTCAACATGAGGTAAGTACAAAATTGAATAAGTACGGGAAGTTTCAGGTATGTATAATGCCTAAGTGGTAGATGATGTTATGTATATGAATCTCATTGAGTTGATATAGTTATATGGATTGAAATTGTGCAAATACTCATAGGTTATCATTTTATGTTCATATACTATGAATGTTTTGAGTACGAGCTTACTAAGCTTTTGAAAGCTTACTCTGTGTGATTACTGTCTGTTTTATAGTTATCGTAGCTACTGAAGGCTCGGGGATAGTTGAGGATCGTCACTACACTATCGATCTCAGTTTGGTACTTTTAAAAATGTAAATATTTGAAGTATGGCATGTATAGGCTAATAGTTGTGAAGTATGTTTTGTGATGTATATAGTTAGCCATGAGATTTGGCTAATTTGTCTTTGAACTCATATTTGATAATGGCTTTTGATATGTGATTTAATTTGCAATTATGGCATGTCTCAATTAGATAAAAGAGAAGGTAAGTTTGGGAAGTTCATGGTATGAGAATGGATGATGTTTTTTTTATATAATCTTACATTATATTTTAGTATAAAAAGGTAAGGTTTATAAGTTTGTAAATGATTGATAATATTATGGCATGAATGATGTAGGTTTTAGCTTAAAGAATGGTTGATTGGGTTGTACATATATGCTCGATTCCTTGTTTGTAGGGTGACCCATAATGGGGTGGCAAGTTCACTTAAACCAAGCCTGTATTGTGCGAGACGGTCAAAAGCCACGGGCGTGTCTATTGGTCGTGGGTGAAAGTGTAACAGCCCTTACCCGTATCCAAGGCTGGAATAGAGTACGAGGCATTACCAGACTTAACAATACACATAGACGAAAACCGGGCCATAAAATTTCATTTAATTCAAAACTTTTCGAACACATGAAGAACAAACAAAGCTAACTATATCATCACATCAAAACATAGGACGTGGCACGATTAATTAAACTTATAAACCATAATGGATAAGGACCACATCTCATGATTTTATACGATAACTCAATGCAGACTGATACGTATGGTCAAAATCATAATAAAAATACATATCACAAACCAACTTCCTATACATGCCACTCACTTGATATTTCTAATATTTGAATTAATTTTCCCAAAAATGATAGTTTGATAGTGAAATTTTGCCTCCGACGATCTCCAACCCCGAGCCGACCTGCCAATACTAAAGAAATGGAGAGGATGGGTAAGCTTTACGCTTAGTAAGTTCATATGAAAATAATAAGCAATTACTACCATGCTTTTCAAGATAAAACACTATAATTGTACAATTACACATATTCAGGACAGGCTATTTTCTGGAGTCCTGGTGTTAAAAAAATCATATCTCAAGTTACAAAACTCGAATCAAATTCCGTAAATTTTCTATGAAACTAGACTCATATGTCTACTTACTAATTTGTTTCTAGAATTTTTGGTCAGGCCATTTAGTACAGTTTATTAGTTAAAGTCTCCCCTATTTCAGGGTATGACTACTCTGACCCCTGTGCACTACGAACCGAATTTCTCCCTGTACAGAATTCCAACACCATGTCGTTTGTTTTCCTTAAAATTAGATTCAATAAGGAATCCATGCATGTAAGGTATGACTTCAATAATTTTTTTACAATTTATAGTGAATTTCTAAAGTTAGAATAGGGGATCTCGAATTCATTCAGACCCTGTTTCACAAGAATTCAAATATCACACAATATAGAATTCTTTTGCTTCTCGTGTTTCTTTCATGTGAAAATAGACTCATTAAGCTTTATTTCCATAATTTTTTTTATATTTAATCAACTTACACAATTTTTGGTGAATTTTCAAAGTAATGCACTGCTGCTGTCTAATACAGTTTTACTACTAAAGTTCACTTTTACACAATTTCACTTAATCCATTCCATTTTACCGAGGTTCGCTCAAATATTGAGTATATTGCTCATAAATTCAAATAAACATATACTTGCACTTGTTCATCACATATTCACTTTCACATGTATTTTCATTTAATTAATTTCCCGTTGAATTCATCGGAATAATAACAGATACACAATTGCCTGCACATTTTCCTATTGCCACACTTGTAGCCGAAGCTATCTAGTACGCATAGTAGCCTGCACTTAGTACTACACATGCGACCAACAGTCTGGTACATGTAGTAGCTTGCACTTAGTACAACACACGTGACCTCACCATATAATACACGTAGTAGCCTGCACTTAGTACTACACACGTGATCATAGTTTTCGGGTACACATAGTAGCCTGCACTTAGTACTACACATGCGACCTCACAATAGATCATTCGTATCATTTTTATTCCGAAGGTTCAATCGGGAAATTCCTCACTTTTCAACATTTTAATAAATTTTCCGTAATCAATTTAAATTCATAATTTACATCAAGTAACCGTTTGATAGGCAGCCACATTTCATATGATATCAAAATATAATAACGTAAAAAGAATCGATAGATTATTTGAGTACGAATTTACTCGAAGTGTCGATCTCACTATCCATAGTACCAATTGTCCATTCATAGTATAATAAGATACAACTCAAATATCAAATCAGCTTTTAAGAATTTACATAACATATATCACATATTTCATATATCACTTATCATGTATCTTCATTTTCTTGCATTTCATGTAACATTCTTTCATGTCATATTTCCACATCATAAACACCATTCCATCAACTTTTCCAATATATTAAATCATAAAATATATGCAATAATAGTAATAAATATAATTCAAACATAACATTGCATTATTATTATCATACGAACTTACCTCGATCCAGAAACAGCAATTTACCATTTTAGTCCATAACCTTGTATTTTCCCGATTTAAGCCCGAATCTCGATTTCCTTCATCTATAATATCATATTTAGCCTAATAATTAGTCACACTATTCATACGGGTCCAAAAATCATATTTTTAAAAATTTTCATTTTGACCCCTAAACTTTTGCATATTTGCACTTTTTCCCCAAGGTTCGGAAATTAAAATTCATCCTATTTTCTTATGTTTTATGACATGCTGATCATTTTTCCCTTCTATGGCAACATCAAATTCTCACTCTAACATGTACATATGACTATTAGGTATTTTTACCGATTAAGCCCTTTTGCTCGTTTTCACTTAAAACCGAGTAGCACAAGTTGTCTAACATAATTTAAAACCTCATATTCTATCATAAAACACCAAAATACACAAATTTCACCTATGGGTATTTTTCCAAATATGAACCCTAGGTTGAATTATTGCTAGCATAAGCTAAATCAAGTTATCGGGACTCCAAAAACGTAAAAATCATTAAAAACGAGGCTAGAACGGACTTACAATCGAGCTTGGAAGCTTGGAAACCCTAGCCATGGAGTCTTCCTTGGTATACACGTCCATGGTGAAGAAGATGAGCAAAATTGGCTTTTAATCTTGTATTTTAATTCATTTTACCCCTAAATGACCAAAATGCCTTTACTACTAAACTTTCCAAAAATTCCATTCATGTCCAATATTTGTCCATAAACTTTGAAATTGGTCAAATTGCTATTTAAGACCTCCTAATTAATATTTCAAAGCAATTTCATACAAGAAACTTCTAGAATGCAAGTTTTGCAACTTATTCAATTTAGTCCCTAACTTCAAATTAAGCACTTTATGCATAGAATTTCTTCACGAAATTTTCACACAATCATGCAATCATATCATAGACCTCAAAATAATCATAAAATAATTGTTTCTATCTCAAATTTGTGGTCACGAAACTACTATTCTGATTAGGCCCTAATTCGGGATATTACAGGAAGTCAGTATGGTCACCCTATTTTGGCACGGCTGGTTCACATGGGTGTGTCTGATACCCGTGTAAGGCACATGGCCTGGTCACATGGGCCTGTGACCTTAACAGAATATAAAAATTTCCTAAGTGTTGAAAGTTGTGAACATGTTCGGTTTAGTCCCGACCTCTTTCTAATGCATGTTTAAGGTCTCATTGACCTAAGAAAGGGACTTATGTTGATGTTTAACTATGATGCTGTGATGTTTTTGAAATGAATGCAAAGTGTTTTGATATGTTTGGTAATGCCGCTTAACACTAGTCCAGCGATGGATACGGGTTAGGGGTGTTACGTTTTGTTGGTATCAGAGCTATGGTTTAATCAATTCTAGGACTACCATAGCGTATGTGAGTCTAGCTATACATGCCATATATCTGAATCTGTGATAGTGTGATGACTCCTGACATTGAAATGTGCTTTTATATAGCAAATGGATCCCAGTAGAGCTGTAGTTGACGATGTTGAAAGCAATGCGCTTGCTCCCGCGCAAGGGACGGTGTAAGATGATTCCCGACTGGCTATGAGTAGCCATGATAGCGAGGCTAAGCAAGCCTTCTATCAGATGATGAACGATTGGTTCACCCAATATATTAGAACCAATCTGGCTGTACAACAACCTCCACCCCCAGTTAATCCTCCTCAAAATTCGAATACACCATGGGTGAATTCAGTACAGTTGAGTAGACCACCAGTGGACAACATTAAAAAATATGGAGCTGATGAATTCTGAGCTACAACAAGTGATGATACGAAAAAGGCTGAGTTCTGGTTAGAGAATGCAATAAGAGTGTTTGATGAATTATCCCTGAGTCTCGAAGAATGTATAAAATGCGCTATTTCACTTTTGAGAGACACGGCGTATCATTAGTGGAAGACTTTGAAATCAATGGTTCCGAGTGAACGAGTTACATGGGATTTCTTCCAAGCTGAATTTCGAAAGAAATACACCAGTCAAAGATTTATTGATCAGAAATGTAAAGAGTTTCTTAAGCGTAAGCAAGGTCGTATGTTTGTTACAGAATACGAGCGAGAATTTGTAAGGTTGGGTCAGTATGCCCGTAAATGTGTATCTTCAGAAGCAATAATGTGCAAGATATTTGAAGACGGGTTGAACGAAGATATTCACATATTAGTTGGGATTCTGGAAATAAAAGAATTCGTGGGGCTTATTGAACGAGCATGTAAAGCGGAGGATCTTGGGAAAGAGAAAAGAAAGGCTAAGTTCGAAGCTAGAGATGTACGAAAGATATCATCGGGCAAATCATTTCAATCTGGATCCAAGAAGTTTAGAGATGATAGCAGTCATTCAAAGTCTAGTGTGGGATAATCAAACAGAGATCGTGTTAGATTGCAATCGAATTATAAATCTTCAGCCACGTCTGCTGCTAGTGTTGATAATGCAAAGAATGAAAGGCCTGAATGTGAGAAATATGGAAGATGACACTTTGGTAAATGCTGGGGAAAAAAGTAATAATCGAGTTTGTTATAGTTGTGGTTCAAGAAACCATTTTATTAAAGCATACCCAGATTTAGCTGGAAAAGATAATGTTCAGAATCTGAGACAGAGTGGTAATGTTTCTTGTGGTAGACCTCCCAGAAATATAGGAAATATAAGTGGTAGTCAAAGAGGAACGAAAGACACAACTATTAGACCTGAGGCTCGTGCACTTGCTAGAGCGTATGCTATTTGAGTTTGTGAGGAAGCTTCATCGCCAGATGTGATTACGGGTACATTTACTCTCTATGATACTTCTATGATTGCTTTGATAGATCTTGGATCAACACATTCGTATATATGTATGAACTTAGTGAACAATAAGACTTTGTCTGTAAAGTCTACTGAAGTTGTAATTAGAGTTTCAAACCCCCTAGGTAGATGTGTCTTGGTTGATAAAGTCTGCAGGAATTGTCCGTTAATGTTTCGAGACAATTATTTTCTGGCTGATTTGATGTTGTCACCTTTCGATGAGTTTGATATTATTCTGGGAATGGATTGGTTAACTTTGCATGATACTGTGGTGAATTGCAAACGGAAAACTATTGATTTGAGATATAAGAATGATGAAATAGTCAGAGTTGAATCTAGTGATTTGAATGGGTTACCTACTGTGATATCTTCTATGAAAGCATTGAGTATTGTTAGAAAGGGTTGAGAAGCTTATTTTGCATACGTGATTGATTCAAATGTGTCAGAACAGAAAGTTGAATCTGTACCTGTTATCTGTGAGTTTCCTGATGTGTTTCCTGAAGAACTTCCGGGATTACCTCCAGTTAGAGAGGTAGAATTTGGCATAGAATTGATACCTGGTACTACTCTAATTTTGATAGCTCCGTATAGAATGGCTCCGACCGAGTTAAAAGAATTCAAGTCTCAGTTACAAGAAATGACCGATCGAAGATTTGCTAGACTGAGCTTCTCACCTTGGGGTGCTCCGATTTTATTTGTGAAAAAGAAAGATGGTATGATGAGAATGTGTTAGATTATCATCAGTTGAATAAAGTGACTTTCAATAATAAATATCCTTTGCCTCGAATTGATGATTTGTTTGATCAGTTGAAAGGAGTTACTGTGTTTTCAAAAATAGATTTGAGATTGGGTTATTATCAACTGAGAGTGAAAGATTCTGATATTCTGAAGACTGCTTTCAGAACGAGGTACAGCCACTATGAATTTTTAGTTATGCCTTTCAGATTGACTAATGCGCCTGCTATCTTTATGGATTTGATGAATAGAATTTTCAGACCGTATTTAGATAAATTTGTTGTAGTATTCATTGATGATATATTGATTTATTCACATGATGAATCTGAACATGCCGAGCCTTTGAGAATAGTACTACAAACTCTACAATATAAACAGTTGTATGCAAAGTTTAGTAAATGTGAATTCTGGTTACGAGAAGTTGGTTTCTTGGGTCATATTGTGTCAGCCTTTAGTATCCGAGTTGATCCGAGTAAAATCTCAGCTATTTTGGATTGGAAACCTCCGAGAAATGTTTCTAAAGTCTGCAGTTTTCTGGGACTTGCTGGATACTATAGAAGATTCGTAAAAGGTTTCTCGATGATTTCGATTCCTTTCACAAAATTGCTCCAAAAAGATGTGAAGTTTGAGTGGTCTGAAAAATGTCAAAACAACTTTGATCAGTTGAAAGCCGTGTTGATTGAAGCTCCGGTATTGGTGCAACCTGAATCGGGTAAAGAATTTGTGATTTATAGTGATGCTTTGTTGACTGGTTTGGGATGTGTTTTAATGCAAGAAGGGAAAGTTATAGCTTATGCATCGAGACAACTAAAGTCGCATGAAAAGAACTATCCAACTCACGACCTCGAGTTAGCTGCTATTGTATTTGTTTTAAAGATTTGGCGTCACTATCTGTTTGGGGAGAAATGTCATGTGTTTTCTGATCATAAGAGTTTAAAGTATTTGATGACTTAGAAAGATTTGAATTTGCGACAGAGAAGATGGTTAGAATTGTTGAAAGACTACGAACTTGTGATTGACTATCACCCGGGAAAAGCAAATGTTGTTGTAGATGCTTTGAGTCAAAAATTGTTATTTGCTTTGTGTGTGAAGAATGCTCATTTAGTTCTGTCTAATGATGGTTCAATTTTAGCTGAATTGAAAGCAAGACCTTTGTTTTTACAATAGATTATTGAAGCTCAGAAAATTGATAATGAGATTTTAGCTAAACGAGCTCAATGTAATGTAGAGACTGATTCAAAATTCAGAGTTGATAAAGATAATTGTTTAAGATTTCGAGATAGGATTTGAATTCCGAGAAATCCTGAGTTAATTCAAATGATTCTGAATGAAGCTCACAGTAGTCGGTTATCTGTGCATCTAGGCAGTACTAAAATGTACAATGACTTGAAACAACATTATTGGTGGTCCGGAATGAAAAAATATATCTCTGAATTTGTTTCTAAATGTTTGATATGTCAGCAAGTTAAAGTTGAACATCAAGTGTTGTCTGGGTTACTATAACCGATTATGATTTCGAAGTGGAAATGGGATTGAGTGACCATGGACTTTGTGTCAGGTTTACCTCTATCTCCATGAAGAATGATGCCACTTGGGTTGTAGTTGATCGTTTGAGAAAATCAGCTCATTTTATTCCGGTTCGATCTGATTATTCACTTGATAGATTAGTTGAATTATACATTTCTGATATAGTGAGATTGCATGGTGTGCCATTGTCTATAGTCCCAGACATGCGAGATCCGAGATTCACATTGAGATTTTGGAAGAAATTGCAAGATGCTCTGGATACTAAATTGCATTTTAGCACTGCTTATCATCCGCAAATAGATGGTCAATCTAAATGGATTATTCAAATACTCGAGGATATGTTCAGATGTTGCATTCTTGAGTTTGAAGGTACGTGGGAACAATATTTACCTTTGGTTGAATTCGCTTATAATAACAGTTTTTAGTCGAGCATCAAAATGGCACCATACGAAGCTTTATACGATCGTAAATGCCGTACACCTTTGTATTGGATAGAGCTCAGCGAAAATAAGATTCATGGGGTTGATTTGATAAAGGAAACTGAACAGAAAGTGAAAGTGATCCGAGATAGTTTGAAAGCAGCTTCTGATCGTCAGAAATCATATGCAGATTTGAAAAGAAAAGATATTGAGTTTAATATCAGTGAAAAAATATTTTTGAAAGTGTCTCTGTGGAAGAAAGTGCTTCGATTTGGTAGAAAAGGCAAATTGAGTCCAAGATTTATCGGACCGTATGAAATTATCGAGCGTATTAGGCCGGTTGCATAGATATTGTTGTTGCCACCAGAGCTAGAAAAGATTCATAATGTATTTCATGTATCGATTCTTCGATGGTACAGATCTGATCCTTCACATGTAACTCTTTCATCTGAGATTGAAATTCGGTCTGATATGACCTACGAAGAAAAACCGATTTGAATCTTAGCTCGAGAGGTTAAAGAGTTATGTAATAAGAAGATTCCGTTAGTTAAAGTGATGTGGCATCGGCACGGTATTGAAGAAGCAACGTAGGAGCCTAAAGATGCTATGAAACAACAATATTCAAATCTGTTTAACGGTAAGATTTTCGGGGACAAAAATCCCTAAAGGGGGAGAATTATAACAGCTCGGTTTTGACCCTAGTCGAAACAGTGGTTTCGGGACCAAAAATTTGAGTTAGAAAAATATTTAAATATTAATTACCGTGTATATGGTAAGTGAATTGACATGTGTGAAAGTCTTGTGGGGAAATTTAACTGCTTGTGTTCTTAATTTGCAAAAAGGACCAAATCGCGTAAAATGTAAAAGTTGGGTGCTAGATGTTAAAAGTGCCTATTTGACTTGGCTTTGTTTGTGAGAGGTCCTTATGTGGTTATTATGCCATCTAAAAGGTTAATGGACACCAATGACCATTGTAAAGTGGATTGTTAATTTTTTATACTAAGGGCAAAATGGTAAACTAATTATAAATGAATTATAATTAAATTAAAGGCATGAAATAAACCATTTCATGCTCATATTTGACCAAAAATTCAAGGAAAGAAAAAGAAAAAGAATAGCTAGGGTTCGGCTAAGGAAATCCTTGATTAAGGTATGTGTTTTGATCTATTTTTGATGATTTTTATGTTTTTGTAATGTTGCTTCGTATACTATCAAGCCCATGCCTCAATTTTTGATTTTGATGGTGATTTTGAAATATTCCATGGATGAATACATGAGTTTTGTGTTGTTAAATGGTGAAGTATGAAAGCTTGATGCTGGGTTTACATGTTTTGTCTTTGGATTTTTTATGAAATTGAGCAATTTGGGCTAAATTATAAAAAGGTTATTTGAGGGACTAAAATGTGAAATAAATGAAATGTGTGAATTAGTATGATTACAAGGAGAATTTGGCTAAGTTTGTGTATATGTAAATTATGATTATTTTGTGATTTTGTGAAATAGGGACTAAAGTGTCGAAATGTGAAAATGTGAGGGCTAATTTGCAAAATACCCTAAATATGTGTTTATGGATTGAATTAAATTATTTGGTGAATAAAAGGGTTAATTTTGAATACATTTATATCAAGGAAGGAGGAATTCGGACTTAGATCGAGGAAATTCGAAGGTTATCAAGTAGATAGTCCGAGTCGACAAATTCCGAGTACGAGGTAAGTTCGTACTTAAAATGTGATGTTAAGTAAGTTTTGATGCCTTTATTATACATGGGTTGTATATAATTGAATTGGATAATATGGTGATGAATCGAAAGCTTTGACACTAAGTGTGCGATTTAAACTAGCTTTGGAACTAAGTGTGCGATTTAACTAGCTTCGATTACTTGAGGCACTAAGTGTGCAATACCGACTTAGTCTCGGTTATTTGAGATGGCACTAAGTGTACGGAAATATTTAGCTTCGGCTAACCTTATAGCACTAAGTGTGCTGATGTGTAAAATTTGAATAACTTATGGAAAGTCTTATAACACTCAACATGAGGTAAGTACAAAAGTGAATAAGTACGGGAAGTTTCAGGTATGTATAATGCCTAAGTGGTAAATGATGTTATGTATATGAATCTCATTGAGTTGATATAGTTATATGGATTGAAATTGTGCAAATACTCATAGGTTATCATTTTATGCTCATATACTATGAATGTTTTGAGTACGAGCTTACTAAGCTTCTGAAAGCTTACTCTGTGTGATTATTGTCTGTTTTATAGTTATCGTAGCTACTGAAGGCTCGGGGATAGTCGAGGATCATCACCACACTATCGATCTCATTTTGGTGCTTTTAAAAATGTAAATATTTGAAGTATGGCATGTATAGGCTAGTAGTTGTGAAGTATGTTTTGTGATGTATATACTTAGCCATGAGATTTGGCTAATTTGTGTTTGAACTCATATTTGATAATAGCTTTTGATATGTGATTTAATTTGCAGTTATGGCATGTCTCAATTAGATAAAGGAAAATGTAAGTTTGGGAAGTTCTTGGTATGAGAATGGATGATGTTTTTTTTTTGATATAATCTTACTTTATGTTTTAGTATAAAAAGGTAAGGTTTATAAGTATGTAAATGATTGATAATATTATGGCATGAATGATATATGTTTTAGCTTAAAGAATGGTTGATTGGGTTGTACATATATGCTTGATTCCTTGTTTGTAGGGTGACCCATAATGGGGTGGCAAGTTGGCTTAAACCAAGCCTGCATTGTGCCACACGGTCAAAAGCCATGGGCATGCTTTGTGGCCATGTTTGTTTGGCAGTAATCTCTTAAAAATCACTCGGCTTTGACACACAGGCGTGTCATATGGCCGCGGGCATAAGTCAGTAGCTAGCTAAGTATCACACGGCCATAGCATACGGGCGTGTCTATTGGCCGTGGGTGAAAGTCAGTATGGTCATCCTGTTTTGGCATGGCTGGTTCACATGGGTGTGTCTGATACCCGTGTAAGGCACACGGCCTGGTCACACGGACGTATGATCTTAACAGAATAGAAAAATTTACTAAGTGTTGAAAGTTGTGAACATGTTCGGTTTAGTCCCGACCTCTTCCTAATGCATGTTCAAGGTCTCATTGACCTAAGAAAGGGACTTATGTTGATGTTTGACTATGATGCTATGATGTTTGTGAAATGAATGTGAAGTGTTTTGATATGTTTGGTAATGCCACTTAACCCTAGTCCAGTGATGGATACGGGTTAGGGGTGTTACAAGGGCATACATACTGACTTATCCACATGGCCACAAGACACGCCCGTGTGCCAAGCCATGTGAAAATTAGGGAGGCTACTGACCTGGCCACATGACTGACCACATGCCAATGTGCCAACCCGTGTACCACACACGACCAATAGACACGTTCGTGCGTCTAGGCCGTGTGAAAATTGGTGGGTAAATACCTTTAATTCGTAGGGTACCCCAGGGGATACACGATCATGTAACATGACCGTGTGTCACACACAGCTGAGACACACGCTCGTGTCTCTACCTGTATGGACAAAAATAGGCCATTTGAATAACCAATTTGCCACTCCAATTTGGGTCAACCTACAAGCAAAGAAATAAGCATATATGCACAGCCAATTTAGCCAAATTCCAAACCAAAACATAAGCCACTCATGACATATCAATTCCAATCAAATACATACTTATAAGCCTTACCAATCTATATCAAAACACAAGTCAAAAGCTTGTCAAAACATTTTTTCTATACATCATTCAATTTCATGCTAAAACTTGCCAAAAGTTACCAACATTTACCATTGTTTTTGTCCTACTAAAACATATCAAATATATCATATTACATCACATATCTTATACCAAAACCATGACATATCCACAACCATACCAAGCCATATCACATGGCTAAATATATACATCACAAAACATAATCCCACAACTTCTAGCCTATACAGGCCATACTTTAATATATACATTTTCAAAGTACCAAAAATAAGGTTCGATAGTGTGGTGATGATCCTTGACGATCCTCGAGCACACAATAGCTTCGATATCTATAAAACAATCCAAACACACACAAATTAAGCTTTCAAAAGCATAGTAAGTTCGTACCATAATAATCAGTAGTATATAAAATATGAAACATCAACACATAAGTACTTATAAATTCTCAACTCATATATCAATTTCATGCCAACATCATCCATATGTTTACACCAATTCAATTAACTTTATATGCATAATACCATCTACCACATAGGTATTAAACTTACCTGAACATTCCCATATTCATTCATTTTCATTCTCACCTCTTGTTCGGATATTTTAAGACTTTCTGAAGATTACCAATGCTTTAAACATCCGCACACTTAGTGCTTTAAAGATTAGCCGAAGCTATAATAATTCCGCACACTTAGTGCCTCATATAGCCGAAGCTAGTTTAAATCGCACGCTTAGTGCCAAATACGATTGATTTATCATCGTATTCATCCAAACTAAATGTATATACCATCTATGTATAAACAAAGCATTAAAACATACTTATAACATCCTGTTTTACGTACGAACTTACCTCGTACTCGAAATTGTCGACTTAGATCATCTACTCGATAATCTTCGACTTCCCTCGGTATAAGTCCGAATTCCTCTTTTCTGGATCTATAAGTATTCAAAATTAACCCTTTTATTCACTAAATTATTCAAAACAATACATAAACACATATTTAGAGCATTTTGCAAACTAGCCCTCACATTTTCACATTTCGACACTTTAGTTCCTAATTCACAAAATCACAAAATACACAAAGTTTTCTTGTACACAAGCTTAGCTAAATTTTCATAGCTCTCATACAAATCCATACATTTCATTTATTTCACATTTTAATCCTTCAAAATAACATTTTTACAATTTAGCCCAAATTACTCAATTGCATAAAAAATTCAAAGACAGCATATGTTAACCCAAAACATATCTTTCATAACTCACTAACTAACATCACAAAGATCATTGTTTCATCAATGACATAACTCAAAAGCATCAAAAAAATCAGAAATTGAGACACTGGCTTGATAGTATATAAACAATGATTAAAAAACGTAGAAATTCTCAAAAACTAAACAAAACTCATACCTTAATCAAGCTTCAACCATAGCCAAATGAAAACCTAGACTTTGGCTTTCTTCTTTTCAAATTTTCAGTAAAAAATGATTAAAATAAGGATGATTTTATGATATGTTTTATTTAACATAACTTAATTACTAAATACTAAATACCAATTTTAACCTTATCTATTTCATCAAGACTCCACTAACTATTGAACATATTTGTCCATTCATTAGACCAATGGTCTATTTGCATCATAAGGACCCCTCATTTATAAAGCCAAATCAAATAGGCACTTTTAACATCTAGCACACAGCTTTTACATTTTACGCGATTAGGTCCTTTTTATTAAATTAAGCACACAAACATTCAAATTTTTATACGAGACTTTCACACATGTTAATTCACACATTATAAACACAAAAAATAATATTTAAACATTTCTCTAACTCGAATTTCTGGTCCCAAAACCACTATTTTGATTAGGTTCTAAATTGGACTGTTACAGCCACAAGAAACGCCCGTGTGCCAGGCCATGTGAAAATTAGAGAGGCTATTGACTAGGCCATACGGCTAACCACACGCCCATGTGCCAACCTGTGTGCCACACACGACCAATAGACACTGCCGTGTGTTTAGGCCGTGTCAAAACTGGAGGGTATACTGCCTTTAATTTGTAGGGTACCCTAGGGGACACACGGCCGTGTAATGTGGCCGTGTGTCGCACACAGCTGAGACACACGCCTGTGTCTCTGCCCATGTGGACAAAAAAATAGGCCGCTTGAATAGCGATTTGCCACCCCATTTTGGGTCAACCTACAAGCAAAGAAATAACCATATATGCACAACCAATTTAGCCAAATCCCAAACCAAAACATAAGCCACTCATGACATATCAATTCCAATCAAATACATACTCATAGGCCTTACCAATCTATATCAAAACATAAGTCAAAAGCTTGTCAAAAAAATTCTTTCTATACATCATTCAATTTCATGCTAAAACTTGCCAAAACTTACCAACGTTTACCATTTCTTTTGTCCAACTAAAACATATCAAATATATCATATTGCATCACATATCTTATACCAAAACCATGACATATCCACAACCATACCAAGCCGTATCACATGGCTAAATATATATATATCACAAAACATAATTCCACAACTTCTAGCCTATACATGCCATACTTTAATATATACATTTTTAAAGTTCGATAGTGTGGTGATGATCCTTGATGATCCCCAAACTCACAGTAGCTTCGATATCTATAAAACAATGCAAACACACACACAAAGTAAGCTTTGAAAAGCTTAGTAAGTTCGTACCAAAATCAACAATAGTATATGAAATATGAAACAACAACACATAAGTACTTATAAATTCTCAACTTATCTATCAATTTCATGCCAACATCATCCGTATATTTACACCAATTCAATAAAATTTATATGCATAATACCATCCACCACATAGGTATTAAACTTACCTGAACATTCCCGTATTCATTCATTTTCATTCTCACCTCTTGTTCGGATATTTTAAGACTTTCCGAAGATTACCAATGCTTTAAACATCCGCACACTTAGTGCTTTAAAGATTAGCCAAAGCTATAATAATTGCGCACACTTAGTGTTTTCTTAATTAACAGAAGCTATCTCGATATCGCGCACTTAGTGCCTCATATAGCCGAAGCTAGTTTAAATCACACACTTAGTGCCAAATACCATTGATTTATTATCATATTCATCCAAACTAAATGTATATACCATCTATGTATAAATAAAGCATCAAAATATACTTATAACATCATGTTTTATGATGAACTTGCCTTCTACTCGAAATTTTCAACTCGGATCATCTACTCTATAATCTTCGACTTCCCTCGATCTAAATCTGAATTCCTCTTTTCTTGATCTTAATCAAGCTTCAACCATATCCGAATGAAAATCTAGCCTTTGGCTTTCTTCTTTTCAAATTTTCGATCAAAAATGATGATAATAAGGATGATTTTATTATATGTTTTATTTAACATAACTTAATTACTAAATACTAATTTTAACCTTATCTATTTCATTAAAATTCCACTAACTATTGTCCATATTTGTCCATTCATTAAACCAATAGTCTATTTGCATCATAAGGACCCCTCATTTATAAAGCCAAATTAAATAGGCACTTTTAACATCTAGCACACAGCTTTTACATTTTACGCGATTAGGTCCTTTTTATTAAATTAAGCACACAAATATTCAAATTTTCAAATGAGACTTTCACACATGCTAATTCACACATCATAAACACAGAAAATAATATTTAAACATTTCTATGACTCAGATTTGTGGTCTCGAAACTACTATTTCGAGTAAGGTCTAAACCAGACTGTTACAGTAACTCTCTGACTTCTAGACACGGCCCTGCCACACACCCGTGTGCTAGGCCGTGTGGTTAGTTAATTCAGTTCGAAATTAGGAATAGGTTTTACATGGCCATGACACACGCCCGTGTTCTAGTCTGTGTGGTGCACACGAGTGAGACACACGCCCATGTCTCTGCCTGTGTGTAGGGGACACACTGCCTAACCACATGCCCATGTTATCAGGCTGTGTGTCACACATGGTTAAGAACAAGCCCGTGTGTCTGCCCATTTGGACAAAATGAAGCTATTTCTAGCTTCATTTCTCACCCAAAAGTTCACCCAAGACCTGCACATGAAACACACATCCAATACCAACCAATCCAAGCATTCAACATAGACAATTCTATCATTCATCATAGCATACCATTACATGCATATGTGTTTGTAAACTTACCTTGGATAAACTTAGGCATTAACGACATTGATCACATATTCTTAACATAACACATGTGTATATATATATCATAATAATCTATGAAGTCATACCAAAATGAACCATCACTAGCCATTCCAATGGCTAGGTTACAAAATAACATTTCAAGTAACTATTGGCCAAGTTGTCCTATACATGCCACTATACCAAAATGATTTGTACTATGTATACCCAAAATGACTAGTTGATAGTGTGACGATGCTCTAGTGATCTCCTACCCTCGCGAGTTTCCGAGCACCATAAAATAGGGGGAAAATAAACGGAGTAAGCATTACATGCTTAGTAAGTTCGTATAACGGAAACTAAACTTACCAATCTTGCTTATTAAATCTAGGCATACAAGGTTGTGTGTTTCCACCCATTTGGCTAAATTGCCTAATCACATACATTCAATCAAACATGTTAGTCAGTAAAATTTTCGTATCAATCAAGTAACATAGATGAGCTCATCAAGCAATATCATTTCAAGTCATTATCATATCATCTCAAGATTTTCATGCCATGTCAAGAGTTATATGTCTAGTGAATCATAGAATTCCGATGGATGCTCAAGTAGTACACTCGAAGTGAACGATTCAATAATCCATCAATTTCTTATTCAAAGGTACCCCTTAGGGCACTTAACCGTGAAACACTCTCTCGAGCCACACATTGTATAATAGGATTACCAGTCTAGGCTAAATCCATTATATAATGTATGCTCAGAGGGGCTCGATTAGGGTTACCAGTCCAGGTTAAACCCTAATCCTAACGAATGCTCAAGAGGTATTATATTGGGAATACTCGTCCGGGCTAAATCCTTTATATATCAAGGTCAATGGGATTACTCGTCTAAGCTAAATATTGTCTGCAATAAATGCAGGACCTTATTAGTTTTGGGGACGCATATAATCATCAAAATTCACATTCAATCGGGACTTAACCCTTTAACGCCATTTCAAGCATGTATCAATTTTCCATCATAGCATACAAGTAAAGAAGATCAACATAAATCACATTACATCCAAACACAACATTCAATTAACATAATTACATGCCCGATTAAGTTACACGAATTTACCTCGACACTTGTTCGCGTAAAAAGTCTACTAATCCAAAACCTTTTCTTTTCCTCGATCTAACCTTGAATTAGCATTGTTCGGATATATATAAATGAATTTAACTATTAATTTCACACATCTCATATTTAAACATACTCAATTTACGTCCTAGGCAAAATTATCATTTTGCCCCTAACTTTTCCATAAATATTGATTTTGTCCCTAGGCCCAGAAAATGAAATTTGTGCAAATTACTCCCTATTCCAAGCCTACCAAAGCCCCATTACAAATTTTCCAGCACAAGTATTCATAAATTTTTAGAATTTTTCATTAAATTTTATAACTTTTCATTTTAGTCCCTAAATCATGTTTTCATCAAAAATCACTTTGTAAAAGTTGTTTATCTATTAATAATCTTTCATTTTCTACCATAAATTTCTAATTTCCAGCATATACATCCATGACCCATTTTCATACCTTGATAACTTTTCAAATTAATCCCTCAACTAGAGAGATTAAGCTATCCCAATTTCAAAAAATACCAAAATTATTAAAAACGGGACTAGAGAACTTACCCAATTTGGCCTTGAAAGTTTGTTTTCTTTCTCCTAGGATTTTCATGTGTTTTATATTGAAGATGGCATAAAATAAGATGATATCTTTTATCATCTTTTTAATTAATTAAGTATTTTGCTATTTCCAATTTAGTCCTTACCCTTTTTCTATATTTCCATGGATGAGTCACCAAGAAAAATTTACATAATTTTCTTAATGGTCTAATTACCATATAAGGACCTATAGATTTGAATTCCAAAGCTATTTAATCCTTATATCTACTAGAAATCAACTTTCGCATTTTATGTGATTTAGTCATTCTCGTAATTAAACACTTAATCGATAAAATTTTTGTATCAACATTTTCACACGACATGCCTATTATAATACGGACCATATAATGAAATAAAAATAAACCTTATTTTCGAATTGAATTTGTAGTCTCGAAACCACTGTTCCAAGTTCACTAAAAAATGGGCTATTACAGCAACAATTACCAATGGCCAACCAATCGAGTAGTGTCAGAAAGACGAGTCACTGGAGTACATGAAATGGACACTCTCACTTCACTTGCATCTCAGGTATCCTGCATATCCTCAATGCTTAAAAACTTTACTACTAATGGGTTTAATAATTTAAATCTCAACCACCATATCAATTAAAAAATGTAGCCCGTGTTTACTATAGGGCAGGGCAATCGTTTGAAAAAAGCCCATCAAACCTAGAATTTGTATATTACATAGGTAACCAGAACCAGAATCGAGAAAGGCAAGAACTGCAATCAATTTTTATATAGCCCATCTTGGTGAAACCACCCTATTTTCTCTTGGAATAACCAAGGGGCTAGACCCAATAACACTCATGGACAACCTAGACCAACCCAACCACCTGTATTTACCCAACAAGTTCAGAAAAAAACATCAAGCTGAACCTTCCAATGGCTCAAAAAACATGTTGAAGGCATACATAGCTAAAAATGATGCCTTAATCCAAAGCCAAGTAGCCACATTGAAAAACATGGAAAACCAAACGGACCAGCTTGCGGCTGAACTGAGGAATTGGCTATGCTTTGTGTAACAACCCATTTTCGGTAAAATTAGAATAGTGGTTTTGGGACCACCAATCTAAGTTAAAAAATTATTTTAATATTATTTTAAGTCTAAAACATGATAATATTATAGTATAAAAATTTTATTAAGAAATTTTATCGTTTGTCTGCTCAATTTGTAAAAAAAAGGACTAAATCGCGTAAAGTGCAAAAGTTGCATTCTAATAGCTAAAGGTATTAAATAGCTATAGAAATTTAAAGTGGAGGTCCTTATATGGTAATTAGACCATTAAATGAGTTAGTGGATGAGCATGGCTTGGCAATTTGGTTATTTTTAATGTTTGGTAAGGTTAAAATAGTAAATAGTCAATTAATGACTAAATTAAATAAAACAAAAGAAAAAGCTTCATGTTTTCTTCATCTTCCACCAATTTTCACCAAGGAAATAGCCATGAGAGAGATAAAAATTTCATCATATTAAACCTCTTGCATGTAAGTGATTTTTAAGCCCGTTTTTGATGATTTTTATGTTTTCAGGATCGTTGTAGCTTAACCTAGCTAACTAGGACTAGTTTACAAAACTATTGAATAGTTTGAGTTTTTCCATTAATAAAAATGTTAGGGTTTTGAAGTTTAATGGAAGAAAATGAATCTTTTTTGTTACTTAAACAACTTTTCTTAAGTGATTTTTAATGAAATTGTCAATAGGGGCTAAATTAAGAAATGTGAAAATTTGATGTTAAATGTGAGAAATTGTGAAATATATGGGCTGGTATAAGTATACAATAAATTCAGCTAGGCTTATATATGGATGAAATTGCATGAATTTCATTTTACAAGCTTAGGGACTAAATTGTAAAAGGTCAAAAGTATAAGGGAAAAATGGTAATTTTTCATAATATGAATTTTGGATTGAATTGAGTAAAATGTGAATTAAATTAGTTAAATTTGATTATTTAGATCAAGAAAAACCACGTTCAAAATTAGATCGAGGCAAAGATAAAGTAGTGGAGTTATCGATTAATTTCCTTCGTACTAATTCGAGGTAAGTTCATATGTTAATAAGCATTAAAGTAATTGTGTTTTAAATACTTTATTATTGCATTCTTAACGAATACGACTCCACAGAAATACTAAACAAAGTTTCAGCGACTTATCGATCCCGATTGAACCTTAGGAATATATAGGATACAAATGACATGTCATTAGGGGTTATTGTGTTTTGGGTGTTGGTCCCTTACATTCTACCAGTGGGTGAGTTTTTTGGCATGAGTTACGGTTACTCATCAGCTTGTGTGAGCAGTCCTAGTGATGGCTCGAGAGTGAACATATAAATGAGATATGAGATAGAGATGGTTTCGACCATGTATTGGCACTTAGTGTGTGAGGTACTCAAGTATCCGGTAGTATTCTAAATGGTTCAATGGGCACAGTTTAGTTATGAGGATATATGAGTTCTATACGAACTAGTACAGGTATGTACACAAAGTACATGGAAATGGTATATATATTTATGATATATGAATACATGGTAAATTTGGTTGATGATTATGTGTTAGGCTGTTGGACTAAATTGAGTTGTGATATGCTTTGTTTTACTCACTTAAATTGTGGTTCAACTGATATGAGAAAAAGGTAAAGATCAACAAATTCTTCGATTAGAATTGCTATGAAAGCATGGAAAAGTATGAGTTTTTGGATGATTGAAATATATTTAGCCATACGTTTGTTATATGAATGCACATAAGTAATATAAACTTATGTTATAGTATTTTTTTAATAATTTGCTAGTTCATGTGATATTTAAATTTGTTTAGGCTAAAGCCAAGACATGTTGGAGTGACTTAAATGGATTATGCTTATAAATTGAAGTTATAAGCTTTGTTTCTTTGAATTACGAACTTACTAAGCATTTTATGCTTACTTTGTGTTAATTTCTTTGTGTATCTAGATATCGAAAGTTCATTCAAGTTGGAAGGTGTCGGAGACATCATCACACTATCTGTTGGCTATTTTGGTACTCATGGTTTTAAAATTTTGGTCATAGTGGCATGTATAAGTCATTTTGGCTAATGATAGCCCACATGTTTTGTTGTGTTTTAGCCATTTGAATTGGCTTGTAATTTTGGGCATATATTTTGTTTTGTAAATATGTAAATAGCCCTTGGTATGAGTTGAGTGAATTCCATATGAATGCCTTGGTTGTGAATTGATATTTTGGTAACAAATAGTTGAGATTTATATGTGGCATACATGTTAAGTTTAGGCATAATGTCTTATATATAAGTGTGACCATTTAGGTATATTTTGGAACCATAAATGGTATGTGTTAAAGTGGTGAATTGATGTGATTATGAGTATCATGTTGTATGTGTGAAAGCATATGTTATAACTTGAGATTGGTTGCTCTTGAGTGCCTATTTATGACATGGTTATTTGAAAATTGATGTGTGTAGGTTGGTACCAATGTGGGTGAGGAATATGGCTTGGAAATTGGCCTATTTTTATCCACACAGGTATGTGACTCAATCGTGTGTGACATAAGGCCAGGTGAGACGGCCATGTGTCCCCTGATGCTTTTATAGAAATCAAGTCAGTAGCTTCATCTGACCTAGCACACGGACTGGAACACGAGCATGTGAGGCCATTTCGAAAGGTGCATGGCCTAGCACATGGGTGTGTGGGTTGGTCGTATGACCCAAGTCAGTGAGTTATTGGGTCAGACATGGGCTGGGACACGACCATGTGATCCCATTTCGAATGCCCACAGAGTAAGAGACACAGGTGTGTCCCTTGGCCATGTGAGACACACGGCCTGGCCACACGGGTGTGTGTCCTCTACATTTTGAAAATTTTCAATGTTCTTCTAAAAATTTTACTGAGTACCCGGTTTAATCCCGAACCACTTTTAATGTCCATTTGGGGCCTCGAGGGCTCGTATTAGGGACTATTTGAATGCATTTAAATGGTCTTTGATTTTAAATGACAATTTATTTTGAAATGTATGATTGTTTAAGTCCGGTAATACTCTGTAACTCTATTCCAGGATCGAATACAGGTTAGGGGTGTTACATTTATTGGTATCAGTGTTTAGTCGATTCTCGGGCTAAACGTAGCAAATGTGAGTCTAGCTATACATGCCATTATATAACTTGTGATAATGTGATATCTCCCGACTCTGATAAGATTTGTTTTATTTAGACAGAGATGCTTTTCAACCGAGCTGATTCCGATAGTGCTAAAAGTGAAGCTCAAAGATCTGAGTAAAAATGTTTCTTTTAATGAATCTAAACTTATAAAGGTATGAATAAAAGTTTATAATATTATGTTGATGATAAATGTTATGTTATATGTGTGTATATGTGAGAGTCAAATTTTAAGGCTTTACAACCTTCACCCCCTAACCATTAAAGTGTTATTCAACGAAATTCACAAGATTTAGATTGAATAAGTTTACAAGTGAGAAATCAAAGAGTTCAAGGGTTGAATGATTTATAACATGGTCAGATATGAGAATGGGTAGCAAGTAAAGATAATTTTATAAGATATATCAAATTTTTCTGAAGATCATTCAGATTACGCAACATTATTGTTAAAGAAGAAGATATTAACTAGAATTTCTTCTAAATTGATTTCAATAGTGAATGGAATAATGTGGGATTATTCATGACAGAAATAGTCAGTGGAATAAGGTTTGAATTGTAAAGATATATGAGTGCCAATTATAGTCGAGTAGCTTACGATGATCTCTTCTAGGGATTTTATGTGTTCATTTATTCTCAGAAGTATATGTAGCTGTTCATTTTTAGATGAAATTCTTATCGTATGAGAACGCTAGCAAAACATAATGTTAGACGAAAGCATTATTGGTCTGGTTGGTTTATGATTGGCATTGATCTATCTTTCTTTGGTATTCTATTCCATTACGTTTGGTAGAAAGTCAATGGTAAAATTCATATGATGCTATTATTCAGTTCCTATTGGTTGTCACCCTGCTTCATATATATGGAAAGTATATTGTCTCTGTCACAACTGATTTTAGTGCATATAAGCGGTGTTTTCTTCTAGATTTTCTCTGAGGAATCGTCAAGATCTTTACCATCTAATATGGGTTATGTTCTCAGAAATTTAGTATAACTTCACATCTTGGATGTCATTATCTCAATTTTCTTATTATTCTTATTGTCTAATTTATCAAACATGGCTCATTTGTAAAGGATATTTGTTGGCTGGAGATAATTGTGTCTGTTATGGTTATAATTTCTATTTTGATCTTAGGAACATGGTGATACTGATCTTAGGTTTTCCTAGTTTTTGTGAAAGGGGTTAGCATCGGCAAAAGTATAGACGGTGGAAGATCAAGCTCAAATTTGTATAATGATTTTCTTTTCTCAGCTAAGCTTGATTAAGGTCAATGAGTTAAATCGAGATGTTATGTTTCGATTGAGCTAATGCAGTTTGTAAAGATCTTTGACTAGCATTTTGAGGGAATTATGAAAGATTGTATGTTTGATTTGTCCTAACAATAAGAAGAAGTGATTACTTTGAAATGTTATTATTTGATAGTTAAGATAAACTAAGTTGTTTTAATCAGAGCAGGTTATTCAGTTGAAAAATAAATTGAATTATACGCATTTAAGTTTACTGTCAAGTTTGGAAATAAATTTTGTGCATCCACGAGTAAATAGACGAATAGTCTGAATGAAGAATTCATATTCTAAAAAAAAACATGATACAGAAATATTTCTATTAGATTAGTTCTAATTGAAAGATGTTACTATGAGTTAAAGTTGTTCTGATTGATGAAGTTATTATGCTTGTAAAGTTTGAATGGTCTGATACATGTTAATAAAGTTATAAACAATTGAAAGCATTATTAGCTAAAGCACTAGTTCTGTTTCAGCTTGAATCGGGTAAAGAATTCATGATTTTCAATTATGCAGCACTGAACGGATTTGAATGTGTTTTAGTACAAGAATGTAAAGTGATAACTTATGATTCCAAACAGTTAAAGCCACATTAAAAGAATTATCCGACACGCGACTTAGAATTGGCCGCTATTATGTTTGCATTGAAAATTTGGCGACACCATTGTTTGGTGAAAAATGTCACTACTTACTAATCACAAGAGTTTAAAGCATCTGACGTCACAAAAAGATCTGGATATGAGATAGTGTAGATGGCTCGAGCTATTGAAGGATTGTGAGTTAGTCATTGATTAACCATTGGGAGAAGAAAATATAGTTATAGATGCTCGAGTAGAAAATATTTGTTTACTTAGCGAGCGATGGTTACACGATTGACCTTGTCTAATGATGGTTCGATCTTAGTTGAGTTAAAAGCTAAACCGATGGTTTTATTGCAAATCTGAGAAGCTCAAAGATGTGATAGTGAATTGCAAGCTAAATGAGTGCAATGTGAGTCAAATTCTGATTCTGAATGTCTGGTCGGACCCGATGACTGTTTATTGTTCCAAGGTAGAGTTTGTGTACCGAAAAATACAGAGATTATATAGAAAATTTTGCATTAAGCTTATAGTGGTAACTTGTCTGTTCATCTGGGGAGTAATAAGATGTACAATGATTTGAGATAAAAGTACTGGTGGTCGGGTATGAAACACGACATTTCCAATTTTGTGTTTAGATGTTTGATTTGTCAATAGGTCAAAGTTGAACATCAAGTGCCTTCAGGACTATTACAACCAGTGATGATACCGAAGTGGAAATGGAATAGAGTTATGATGGACTTCGTATTGGGGTTACCTCTATCTCCAAAAAAGAAAGATGTTATCTGGGTTGTTGTTGATGGTTTAATGAAATCTGCATATTTTATTCCAGTACATACAAATTTCTCACATGAAAGATTGGATAACTTATATGTTTCCAAGGTTGTCAGATTTTACACATAGTGCCAGTCTCCATTATTTCAGATAGAGATCCAAGGTTTATATCACGATTCTGGAGAAAGCTACAAGAAGCTCTGAGAATGAGGTTGCATTTTTAGTACTGTATTTTACCTATAGATTGATGGTTAGTTTGAGAGAGATTCAGACGAGGTTGCATTTTTAGTACTGCATTTCACCTACAGATTGATGGTCAGTCTAAGAGAGATTCAGATTTTTAATGGTATGCTTCGTTACTGTGTTTTAGAGTTTGAAGGTAAATGGGAAAAATTCACTGTTGGTCGAATTCGCGCATAATTATAGTTTTTAGTTGAGCATAAAGATGGCACCATATAAAGCTTTATTTGGTCATAAATGCCGAACCCCTCTATACTAGACTAAACTCAGTGAGAAAAAGATATACAAAGTTCATTTGGTTCACGAGACTAGGGAAAAAGTGAAAGTGAATCGTGAAAGTTTGAAAGCAGTTTCAAATCGACAGAAATCGTATGCAGATTTGAAACGTAAAAATATTGAATTCTAGATTAGTGAAAGAGTGTTTCTGAAAGTATCGCCTTGGAAGAGGATTTATAATGTATTTTATGTATCCATATTATGACAGTACTAATCAAACACATCGCATATAACTCCTCCGATAGATGTTAAGATTCAGTTGACATGTCGGATAACGAAGAACCGATTAGAATTATGGCATGTGAGATTAAAGAGCTAAGAAACAAAATCATAGCTTTAGTGAAGGTTCTATGGCATCGTTACAAGATAGAGGAAACTATGAGAAAACAATACCTTAAGCTATTTTCTGATAAAATTTTCGGGGACGAAAATTTCTAAGGGGGAAGTTGTAATAGCCCGTTTTTGGTAAAATTAGAACAATAGTTTTGGGACCATAAATCTGAAGTTAAAAAATTATTTTAATATTATTTTGAGGTCTACATCATGATAATATTATAGTATAAAAATTTTGTTAAGAAATTTTATCGTTTGTATGCTCAATTTGTGAAAAAGGACTAAATCGCGTAAAGTGCGAAATTTACGTTCTAATAGCTAAAAGTATTAAATAGGTATAGAAATTTAAAGGGGAGGTCATTATATGGTAATTAGACCATTAAATAAGTTAGCGGATGAGCATGGTGTCACACACGGTCCAGACACACGCCCGTGTGGACAAATTTTGAGGCTAATTTCCAAGCCCTCTTGTCACCCATAACAACACAACACACTTGTATGCCAATGGTGATAATTTAGGCAATGGTTGAGTTACTTAGACATCAAAACTTTACGTCATGCATGACATTCAAATATCAAAGTATACATGTTTAAAACTCCCCACTTTTCAAGTTCAATCATTTCATTTCTTTACCTTTGTTCATATTATGACTATGATAATTAGTATCATTTATCCATCAAGCATGAATTTCACCTTTTATCATTCATTGTTAGCAACCCATTTAGCACACACCACACGAATAATAACACATCCCATGCATGTATCAATATTTAGGGATTTCAACCCAGTAATCAAAATGAGCCATGTTTCATGGCCATATACAAAATGGAATAATATACCAAAAGGAGCTATCACTTTGGCTAACAAATATGACACATATAACTAAATGCTAAGTCCCCTATACATGTCATACTTAAAAGCATTAAACCAAATATACCCCAAAAGATTTGCTGATAGTGTGGCTCAAGCTCTGACTTCCACGATCCCCAAGCTAGCTTGACGATATTAAGAGAAAAGGGAAAAGAGAGACGGGTAAGCACAAGGCCTAGTAAGTTGCATGTAAATAATAAACAACATAAGTCAAGATATTCATGAATTAAACACGTTATCAGTTATCACCACAATTGTAACACCCCGAACCCGAGACCGTCACCAGAGTCGAACACGAGGTGTTAACAGACTTTAAAAATAATTTCCCAGACACTGCCAATCTGCGTACTAGTCGCTTTAAAAATCATATCTTGAGTTCAGAAACTCGGAATCCAGTTCCGTAAATTTTCCCTGAAACTAGACTCATATGCCCATCTACATATTTTTTTCTAGAATTTTTGGTAGGGGCAATTAGTACAGTTTATTAGTCAAAGTCTCCCATATTACAGGGATCAACTACACTGACCTTTGCGCATTACGACTTGGATATCTCCCTGTACAGGGCTTCAATACTGATGCCGTTTGTTTCTATAGAAACTAGACTCAGATAGGAATCTATACATATATGGATTGACTCCTAATTGTCTCTGGTTAATTTATAATGAATTTCCAAAGTCGGAACAGGAAATCCAGAATCCGTTCTGGCCCTGTCTCACAAGAACCTGAATATCTCTTAACATACTGTCCGTATGATTGTTTCGTTACTTTCATATGAAAATAGATTCATCAAGGTTCGTTTACATAATTTATTCACTATTTAATTCCATTTCTACTATTTTTAGTGATTTTCCAAATCTACATCGCTGCTGCTATTAGCATCTGCCTTTAAGGTAGACTTTACCTATTTCATAGTTTCCATGATTCAACTAGCCCTTTTTGCATAAATAGCACAATTTATGATAGTGATTAACCATTCCCATGGCCAATCCTTGTCAAGCATATCCACACCTCTCAATAACCATATCCATACCAAATGATTATAACATTATACTCAAACATATATAAGCCATTTTCGCATGGCTATCCAAAATTATACAAGTCCAAAGGGTCCATGACCCACAACGAACGGGTAGTCCTATACATGCCATTTCGAAGTTCAACCAAAATTGTACCAAAAGGGGGGGGCTTTGATAGTGTGGGCGACTTCGACTTCAAAATCCCGAGTCCGATAGCTGGAGAACCAAAATCTATAAAACAGAGGATCAAAGAAACGGAGTAAGCAATTTATGCTTAGTAAGTTTTGAGCAAGGAATTCCAGCACAGCAAAAGTATAGCATTCATATAGCTAAACGGATAATTTCATATGCACAAATTTTCGATATCATACTTGCTTCACATTACCAACCCTTATGTACATACACAAAAGATCAACTTAGCCAAAGGCCGGTAGCTCGTTTATCAACTGAGCGAATACTTATTTGTAAGGGCTCAACTAAATTCAAGCACATACGAAACATACCTCAATGTTGGGATGTTTCTAGAGTATTTACTGAAATTTTTACAGCAAGATCATTCATTCCCAAATCACGTACCTTCGGAATTTAACCGGATATAGCTACTCGTTCAAATGCCTTCGGGACATAGCCCGGTTATAGTAACTCGCACAATTGCCTTCGGGACTTAACCCGGATTTAGTAACTCGCACAAATGCCTTCGGGCTTAGCCCGGAATTAGTATCTCGCACAAATGCCTTCGGATCTTAGTCCGGATATGGTCACTTAGCACAAAGCCTTCGGGACTTAGCCCGGACATCATTCAAATAACCATGCACATTTAACAGTAAATCATGGCACATTCGTATTTCATTTTCGTTAACAAAACTCAAACACAAGACACTTATCATTCTTGCAATTTCGGCTCAATAGCCACACACAAAGAGCATGATTTTGGTTTGCTTAAAACATGATCTAATCAAATCATAATTTAAGCTCTTTTACTCAAGAACTTACCTCGGGTGTTGTCGAACGATTCCGATAGCTATTCGACCACTTTTTCCTTCCCTTTATCGGATTTAGTTCCCCTTTGCTCTTGAGCTTAATTAAACAAATAAATTGATTTAATCATTTGAGAATCGAAAAGAGGAACACAAGGCACTTAGCCCATATTTATACATTAGACATTAAAGTCACATATGTACGGAATCATGAATCAAACTCAACATTTTAGCTAATTTTTCCCCCTTGGCCGAATTTTCTAAGCCAAGACAAAAGCATCAATATGCTTGCCTCTAACCAAATACATGCAACACCAATCTCCTTCCTATGGCCGAATATGCATGTCTATGTTGGGGCCGATTTCAACACTTAATACATTCTACAAGTATGGTCACTTGTATTGACTAAACACCCTTTTGTTTCAAGTTCAAAACTTGGCTAATACACACATATATACACTAGTAAAGCATCCTCTCCCTTTCCATCAATTTAACACATGCATTACTCATTAATATACAAAAATTATATTCGGCCTTAGCACACAACTTGCTAGCCGATTCTTCTCCATCTAGCAACCAATGCATATGTGCTCACTCAAAAATGCTAAAAAGAAGATTCAAGAATCATCAATCCACCTTCACATGCATCATTAACAAGCTCCATATTTAGCATGCAATGGCATTAACACAAAATCTACCTAGGCCGAATATCATCCCCATGACATAGCAAAGATTTGAACCATGGGCTAATTAGAACTCAAGCTAGCAACTAAAAACATGCATGAATCTCATGGCACAACCTCAAACATACCTTGATCTAGATACAAGTATGGCCAAACCTCTTCCTAATCCTCTTCCAAACCAAACATGAAGCAAGAACTCCTTCCTCCTTCCTTAGAATTTTCGGCCAAATGAAGATGAAAAAGGATGAACAAAATTTTCTCTTTTCTTTTCTTTAACTCACGGCAATGGGGGGGGGAAACAACCACACATTCTTTTTTTTTGTTTTCATCATATTCCCTTTTATTATTTTATGCCCATGCTCCTTATTTTATTTTTTTCCACCCATGATGCACCAACACAACATGTCTATGACATGTCTTGCCCATCACACTTGGTCTACCATGCTTGTCATGGCCGGCCACTACTAATTAGGGGGGAATTTGACATGCAAGTCCCCCCTTTTTATTTCATGCACTAATAGGTCCTTATGCTTCGACCTATCACATTTCAAAAATGTCACACATAAGTCCTATTAACTAAATTCACATGCAATTGACTAAATCGAAGCTTGAAATTTTCACACATTCATAATTACATATTCTAGACAATAAATATCACATTCAAACATTTCGGTGACTCGGTTTAGCGATCCCGTAACCACGTCCCGACTAGGGTCAATTTTGGGCTGTCACAACAAAATCATATTACACACATGAACGTAGTTAGAATTGACATTAAATGTCATTAAACATCATGCTTAACTTACTCATTTCTACTCATGCTAAATTTCCCATCATGAATCGAGTTCAATACCTATGGGATTCATGTACATACCTTTACTATACATTCTTACTCATATCACTCCACTTCTTATCCCAAAATCTTGAATGGAACGTTGAAGCACCCAGAATACTAAAGGACGCACGGGATTATCGTACACCAAATAAAGTACCAATGCCATGTCCCAGACATGGTCTTACATGAATCTACATATCATTTCCAATGCCATGTCCCAGACATGGTCTTACAATGGCACATATATCATCGCTGATGCCATGTCCCAGACATGGTCTTACACTGGCACATATATCATCGCTAATGCCATGTCCCAGACATGGTCTTACACAGGCACATATATCGTCGCCGATGCCATATCCTAGACATGTCTTACACAGGCACATATATCATTGCCGATGTCATGTCCCAGACATGGTCTTACATAGGCACATATACCATCGTCGATGCCATGTCCCAAACATGGTCTTACACAGGCACATATATCATCGTCGATGCCATGTCCCCGACATGGTCTTACACAGGCACACTTCTCGGATGCCGATGCCATGTCCCAGACATGGACTTACACGGAATCTCATTTAGAACAGTATACATATATGTATCATACAATGTCAAGTATTAAATACATAATAATGAAATTGTTGAATTTCTTATGCACAACTTACCTCGGTACAAAATATTACTATTTTCGAGTTAATCCACAACCTTGCCTTTTCCTTGGTCAAGGTCTATTCCTCGTCCATCTTGATCTATAATAGCACATTTAGTTCATTTAATATACACATTATTAGATTCAGTCCAAAAATCACAGTATGGCAAAATTATAATTTTGCCTCTAAAGTTTCACATAATTACAATATTACCCCTAGGCTCGTAAATGAAAAGTATCCCATTTTCTCATTACCTAAGCCTAGCCGAATCATTTATTCTCTTATACCATCCGAAAATTTTCATTCATTCACACATTTACAATTAGGTCCTTTTTATCAATTTCACCAAAAATCACCTCGTAAAAGTTGTTTATCACACATCAAACCTTCATCTTCTTCCATTAAACATCAAAACACAAGCATGCCATTCATGTGTATATTTTTGGACATGAACCCTAGCTCAAATTAAGGGTATAAATAGCTAAATCGAGCTATAAGGATTTCAAAAATACAAAGAACATTAAAAATGGGACTAGGATGCATTTACTTTGTGCTTAAATGATGAAAGAAACCCTAGCTATGGCTCCTTATGAAATTCGACCAAGGATGGAGAAGATGGAATCAATTTTTGGCTATTTTCCCTTTTAATTCTTTTAAATACCAATGGACCAAAATGCCCCTCCATTGAAACTTTGATATATTATCCCTCCTATGTCCATTTTTGTCCATAATGACATATAATGGTCTGTTTACTAAATAAGGACTTCAAATCTCAATTCCCATCACATTTAAGTCCCTAAATCAACTAGAACATATATTTTTCTCTTATTGTAATTTAGTCATAATGATTTAATTGGGCACCTTATCGGTAAAATTTCTCATCAATATTTTCACACATTTATTTAATCACACAGTAGACCTTAAAACTTTTGATATAAATATTTCTACCTCAGATTTGTGGTTTCAAAACCATTGTTCCATTTAGGCCCTAATTTGGGATGTCAGAATTCTCCCCCTTAGGGATTTTTGTCCCCGAAAATCTTATCAGTAAACAAGTGCGAGTATTGATTTCTCATGGCATCATCGGGCTCCCACGTAGCCTCCTCTAACCCATGCTTATGCCATAACACCTTCACTAAGGTGATATTTTTGTTTCTCAATAGTTTGACTTCCCGAGCCAAAATCTTGATCGACTCTTCACCATAAGTCATGTCCAGCTGAATCTCAACCTCTGCTAGTGAAATCACATGTGAAGGGTCGATCTATAATGGCGCAACATAGACACTTGAAATACATCATGGATCTTCTCCAACTTGGACGACAAGGATAATTGATAAGCTACCGGTCCTATCCTTTCTGTGATTTCATAAGGTCCTATGAAATGAGGACTCAACTTGCGCTTCTTGCCGAATCTTAGAACCTTTTTCCAAGGGGATACTTTCAAAAATACCTTATCGCGCACTTGAAACTCAATTTCTTTCCTTTTTAAATCTACGTAAGACTTTTTCCTATCCGATGTCTTGAGAAGTCTACACCTTAAATGCAAAAATTAAATTTGCCACACAGCCTAGTACATAGGCGTGTGACTTGGCCGTGTGACCCTTAATTGATGCTGACATTATAAACAGATAGCTACACGGCCTGGGGAACGGGCATGTCCTTGTGTCCACATGAGCGTGTGACCTTGTTTTATGAAAAAAATTTAAAGTTCACGGTTTAGTTCCGAACTACCCTCAATGTATGTTTTGGGCCTCGTAAGCCCATATAAGGGACGACATGCACGTTCTTGAATAAATTTAAATTTGAACAAAATTTTATGGCCCGATTTTACATGGTAGTGTATGTTTAAGTCTGATAATGCCTTGTACCCTATCCTGCCGGTGGACACGAGTAAGGGGTGTTACACATGGCTTGGTAATTAGGTTATTTTTAATGTTTAGTAAGGTTAAAATAGTAAATAATCAATTAATGAATAAATTAAATAAAACAAAAGAAAAAGCTTCATCTTTCTTCATCTTCCACTGATTTTCACCAAGGAAATAGCCATGGGAGAGCCCAAAATTTTAGCATATTAAACCTCTTGCATGTAACTAATTTTTAAGCTCGTTTTTGATGATTTTTATATTTTTTGGATCGTTGTAGCTTAAGCTAGCTAACTATGGGACTAATTTACAAAACTATTGAATAGTTTGATTTTTTCCATTAATAAAAATGTTAGGGTTTTGAAGTTTAATAGAAGAAAATGAATCTTTGTTGTTAGTTAAACAACTTTTCTTAAGTGATTTTTAATGAAATTGTCAATTAGGGGCTAAATTGAGAAATGTGAAAATTGGATGTTGAATGTGAGAAATTGTGAACTATATGGGCTAGTATAAGAATACAATAAATTCGGCTAGGCTTATATATGGATGAAATTGCATGAATTTCATTTTACGAGCTTAGGGACTAAATTGTAAAAAGGTTAAAAGTATAAGGGCAAATTGATAATTTTGCCATAATATGAATTTTGGATTGAATCGATTAAAATGTGAATGAAATTAGTTAAATTTGATTATTTAGATCAAGAAAAGCCATGTTCAGAATTAAATCGAGGCAAAGATAAAATAGTGGAGTTATCGGTTAATTTCCTTAGTACTAATTCGAGGTAAATTCGTATGTTAATAAGCATTAAAGTAATTGTGTTTTAAATACTTTGTTATTGCATTCTTGATGAATATGACTCCACAGAAATACTCAACGAAGTTTCAGCGACTTATGGATCCCGGTTGAACCTTAGGAATAGATAGAATACAAATGACATGTCATTAGGGGTTATTGTGTTTTGGCTGCTAGTCCTTTATGTTCTACCGATGGCTGAGTTTTTCGGCATGTGCGATTACTCATCATTTTGTGTGAGCAGCACCATGTAGTTACATCTTGACCGTCAGCTTGTGTGAGCAGACCTAGTGATAGCTCGAGAGTGAGCATCTATATGAGATATGAGATAGATATGGTTTCAAACATGTATTGGCACTTAATGTGCGAGGTACTCGAGTATCCAGTAGTATTCCAAATGGTTTAATAGGCAAAGTTCAGTTATGAGGATATATGAGTTCAATACGAACTAGTACAGGTATGTACACAAAGTACATGGAAATGGTATATATTTTTATGATATATGAATACATGGTAAATTTGGTTGATGATTATGTGTTAGGCTATTGGACTAAATTGAGTTGTGATATGCTTCGTTTTACTAACTAAAATTGTGGTGCAGCTGATATGAGAAAAAGGTGAAGATCGACAAATTCTTCGATTAGAATTGCTATGAAAACAAGGAAAAGTAATGTAAACTTAAGTTATAATATTTTGTAACAATTTGCTAGTTCATGTGATATTTAAAATTGAAAAGCTAATGTTGTTTATGCTAAGGCCAAGACATGTTGGAGTGACTTAAATGGATTATGCTTATAAATTGAAGCTATAAGCTTTATTTCCTTGAATTACGAACTTACTAAGCATTTTATGTTTTGTGTTAATTTCTTTATGTTTCTAGATATTGGAAGTTTGTTCGAGTTGGATGGTGTCAGAGACATCATCACACTATCTATCAGCTATTTTGGTACTCATGGCTTTAAAATTTTGGTTATAATGGCATGTATAAGTCATTTTGGCTAATGATACCCCACATGTTTTGTTGTGTTTTAGCCATTTGAATTGGCTTGTAATTTTGGGCATATAGTTTATTTTGTAAATATGTAAATAGCTTTTGTTATGAGATAAATAAATGCCATATGAATGCCTTGGTTGTGAATTGATATTTTGGGTACCAAATAGTTGAGATTTATATGTGGCATACATGTTAAGTTTAGGCACAATGTCTCATATATGAGTGTGACCATTTAGGTATATTTTGGAACCATAATTGGTATGTGTTAAAGTGGTCAATTGATGTAATTATGAGTATCATGTTGTATGTGTGAAAGTATATGTTATAAACTTGAGATTGGTTGCTTTGTATGTCTATTTATGCCATGGTTATATGCAAAATGATGTGTATAGGTTGGTACCAATGTGGGTGAGGAATATGGCTAGGAAATTGGCCTATTTTTTTCCATATGGGAATGTGTCTCAGTTGTGTGTGACACACAGCCAGGTGACACGGCTGTGTGTCCCCTGATACTTCTATAAGAATCAAGTCAATAGCTTTATACGACCTAGCACACAGCTTGGCACATAGGCGTGTGGGTTAGCCGTGTGACCCAAGTCAGTGAGTTATAGGGGGTCAGACACGGATCCCATTTCGAATGCCCACATAGCGTGAGACACAGGCGTGTGCCTTGGCCGTGTGAAACACACAACCTGGCTACACGGGCATGTGTCCCTCCACTTTGAAAAATTTTAATGTTTTTTTAAAAATTTTATTGAGTACTTGGTTTAGTCCCAACCACTTTTAATGTCGATTTGGGGCCTCAAGAGCTTGTATTAGGGATTGTTTGAATGTATTTAAATGGTTTTTTATTTTGAATGATAATTTATTTTAAAATGTATGATTTTTTAAGTTATAAGTCCGATACTACTTCGTAACCCTATTCCAGCATCAGATACGGGTTAGGGGTGTTACATTTTTCCTAGTGATATGGAGAACCCAAGAAATCCATGAAAAGAGAATTGTAAAGCATTTACACTAAAGAGCGAAAAGATTATAGAGTCCAACACTATCGAAGTTGAAGAAAAACAAGCTGATGCTCGAGATAAAGTGGAAGTTCAACCAGGTGTTGAATCCCAGCTTTGCCGGAACTAGAATCTGCAAAACCCGATAAGGTAAATTCAGAACTAATCAATTCTGATAAACTAACAACTTCATTAGATTCAGAATTTCCATAAAAGATGAATCAACCAGTTCAAGTTAAGAATCCTCCACCAACCTACCCTCAAAGACTTCAGAAGCAGAAGTAGGAAGTCTAGCTTAAGAAATTCCTAGACAGACTAAAGCAACTTCATATCAGCATTTCGTTGCTAGAAGCTTTTGAGAAGATGCCAAACTACGTTAAATTCATGAAGGATATCCTATCCAAGAAACAAATATTTGGAGAATTTAGACGGTAGCTCTGATGAAAGAATGCAATGCATACCTTCAAAATAAACTACCCCCAAAGATAAAGGACCCTAGATGTTTTACCATACCTTACAACATTGGAACAACTTATTATGGTAAAGCATTATGTGATTTAGGTGAAAACATCAACTTAATGCCCATGTCTATATCTAGAATGTTGGAGATAGGTGAAGTTAAACTTACTATGGTTATGCTTCAAATAGCAGATCGATCCTTAGCACATCCAGATAGAAAAATCGAGGATGTAATGGTACGTGTAGAGAAATATATTTTTCCTACTGAATTTGTTATTATAGACTTTGAAGAAGACAAAAAGGTACCAATCATCCTAGGAAGGCCTTTCCTAGCAACTAGACGGACCCTTATTGATATGCAGAAGGGTGAGCTTACTATGCGTGTTTAGGACGACCAAGTAACTTTTAATTTTTTTAAGTCTATGTGATTCCCTGACACAGTTGATGATTGTTCTACAATATCTAAGTTAGAGGATTTAGTTATAGAATAGGAACTCAACTCTGTTGAAAAACCATTGGAACAAGTTTTGATGTCAGACCCTCCAAGTGATAAAGAGGGGAAGGAAAACTTATCTTTGCTAGAAGCTAACCAGAAGGGATTTAATCCACAATCCCATTTTAAATCTTTGGAATTAAAAAGTAGAGATTATGTTCAACCAAAAGCGTCAATTGAGAGCCACCTAAATTAGAACTTAAGGTACTTCCCTCACACTTAATATATGTTTACTTCTGTAACACTTCGAATTTGCCTGTGATTGTTTCAGCAGAGTTAATTGAAGAGTAGGAGGAGAAAATCATTTCAGTGTTGAAACAATTCAAGAAGGCTATCGGATAGACCATAGCCAATATCCATGGTATTAGCCCATCCATTTGCATGCACAAAATCATCCTAGAAAATGATGAAAAAAGGATGGTTAATGGACAACAAAGATTGAATCCCATTATGAAGGACATGGTAAAGAAAGAGAGCATAAAATGGTTAGATGTAGGCATAATTTATCCCATATCAGACAATTCATGGGTAAGTTCAGACCAGTACGTGCCAAAGAAAGGAGGTATTACGATCATTGAGAATGAGAATAATGAACTAATACCGATCAGAATAGTTACTGCATGCATAATTTGCATAGATTACCGAAAGATGATCAAGACAACTAGGAAAGATCAGTTTCCTTTGCTATTATTGGACTAGATGCTGGATAAACTCGCGGGGCAAGACTATTACTATTTTCTCAATGGTTACTCAGGGTATAATCAGATCACTGTAGCACTAGAGGATCAACAGAAAACAACATTCACATGCCCGTATGGTACATTTGTAATTAGATGCAAGCAATTTGGTTTATGTAATGCACCTACTACATTTCAAAGATGTATGATGGCTATCTTCACTAACATGGTTGAGAAGTATTTGGAAGTTTTTATGGCTATCTTGTATGTGTTGTAGAAAGGATATAGCCCGGACGGGTAATCTTTTGATCTCAAATATAGAAAGGATCTAGCCTGGACGGGTGTTCATTGAGTGATCGAGCCTCTTGAAGAATATGTATGAATTGTGGATTTAGCCCGGAGAAGTAATCCGATTAGGGTCTAAATTTAGCCCGGACTGGTAATTCAGATCTGAGCTCATTAAGGGTGTTTGTCACTATAAGGGATTTAGCCTAGACTGGTAATCCCGTCGTAAGATGCGAGATTCGCGGGAGTGCATACATGAGATAATCGCTCTTATGACTTGACGGTAAATGGGTAATCCATCGAGATTTCTAGGAAACTCAACGGGATTAACATGAGATATAAAAATGAAACCGTTGAATGGTGATCTCATCTTAGACAAGTTACATGGTGCATTGTTATGTGACTATCTTATTGATTAAGTGCATGTGATAAGGAAACCATTCCGTCCTTGTTGGTATTATTGCCTAATATCATTGCATGCTAATTAATCAGTAAGTTTACTTTCTAGTTATTCGGGCTTACTAAGCATGTAAATCCTTACCCTTCTCTTTTCCCTGTCCTACATAGCTCGCAGACTCGTAAAGATTGGAAAACGATTGGAGATTCAACACACTATCATCTTGTCCAGCTTTGGTATATAAATACTTTTATTTTGATCAATGGCATGTATAGGCCTTTTGTTTATTTTGTTATAAGTGTCATTTGATTTGCCAATATGAAGGCTTGTAAAGGTATACATGTTCACTTGTATATGGCCATGGGAATTGGCTCGTGTTGATGTAGGTTATGACCTACAAATTTGTGCATGTTTATATTCAATTGTGCTAGTGAGGATGAAATATGGCCTACCACATTTACATACAAGTAATGTGACCAAATCACATGGGATGACTAGGTCATAATTGGAAATGAGTAATAATAATGAGCCAATGTTAAAAGTATTTAAAGGCACAGAAATCCTTAATACAAAGGGAATAACCTAGCATATGTAAAACCGATGAGATGAAGTTTACATGCAATGAGGTTTGTCAAGGTCATTCAAGTTGTATAATTAGGCCTTGTTATGTATTATGGGAACCTATAAGAGTATGGGGTTGATAGAGGGTGACCAAAGGCTTAGAAAATTCCTAACAAGGTTCACACGGGTAGACACACGAGCGTGTGTCTAGGCCATGTGTGACACACGGATTACCCCATGGGCCTGTGGTATGGCCGTGTGTCCCCTGCACCTAAAACTTTTAAGTCAGAATGCATGGTAGTAAACACACGGGTAGAGACACGGCCGTGTGTCTCAACCATGTGGAGGGCACGGTCTAGCACACGGGCGTGTGTCTTGGCCGTGTACCCCTAAAAGTATGCTGACGTCATAAACAAAATACGCAAGTTTTTAGACACGAGCGACCACATGGACGTGTCTAGGCCATGTGAAGGACACGGGTTAGGGGCACGGGTGTGTGCTTGGCCATGTGAAAACCCCTGTAGGTTCGAAATGGAAAATATTTTTTAGAAATTTAACACAGGTGTAGGACACAAACGTGTCCTAAAGCACACGGGCGTGTGCATTGCCTCCACACGGGCATGTGAGGCTTAACCTAGAAAATTTTCTAAGAAGTTTGTCAAGTTCTCGGTCTAGTCCCAGACCGTTTTCAATGTTTGATTTAGGCCTTATAGGCCCATAATAGGGACACTAAGATGTTGTTTGAATGGTTTCAAATTGGAACAAAAGTTTATAACCCGTATTTCCCAAAAATGTTCAAGTACATGTCTGGTAACGCCTCGAACCTAGTTTCAGTCTAGGGTACGGGTAAGGGGTGTTACATTTAGTGGTATCAGATCTATGATTTAGTCAGTTCTAGGATTTTGACATGAGTTGATCATCGATTACCACCCTGGAAAAGAAAATGTGGTCGCCGACGTGTTAAGTAGAAAATCCTTGTTAGCACTGATTGCCATGGGCACTCGATTAGCGTTGTTTGATGATGGTTCAATCTTGGCAGAGCTAAGGGCTAGGCCGACATTTCGTCAGGATATTTATGATGCTCAGACTAATGATAATGACCTACAAGCTAAAAGAACTCAATGTGAGTCGGGCATTGAACCAGACTTTCAGATTGGTCCTGATGAATGTTTAATGTTCAGAGAAAGAGTTTGTGTACCAAGGAATGATGAAATTATTCAGAGAATTTTGCAAGAAGCACATGATAGCCATTTGTCTATTCATCTGGGAAGTACCAAGATGTATAATGATTTGAAAAAAATGTACTGGTCGGACGGCATGAAGAGAGATATCTCTGAATTTGTATCGAAATGCTGAATATGTTAGCTAGTCAAAGCTGAACATCAAGTACCTTCAGGTTTGTTACAACCTATAATGGTCCTCGAATGGAAGTAGGACAGGGTTACTATGGACTTTGTAACAGGATTACCATTGACCCCGAAATAGAAAGATGCTATATGGATTATATGGGTTGTGGTGGATAAGTTGACAAAGTCGGCTTATTTTATTCTGGTAAGGACAGATTATTCACTTGAGAAATTGGCCGACTTGTATATACCTGAGATTGTGAGATTACACGGGGTACCATTATCGATTATTTAGATAGAGACCCGAGATTCACTTCGAGATTCTGGAAAAAGCTACAAGAAGCCTTGGGTACAAAGTTAAGCTTTAGTACCGCTTTTCACCTGTAGACCGATGGCTAGTCTGAGCAGATGATTCAGATTCTTGAGGATATGTTGCGATGTTGCATCCTCAAATTTCAGGGTAGCTAGGAAAAATACCTGCCATTGGTAGAATTCGCCTACAACAATAGCTTTCAAACGAGTTTAAAGATGGCGCCTTATAAGGCATTGTATGGAAGGAAGTGTCGAACTCCATTGTATTGAACAAAACTCAAGGAGAGTCAGATTCACGGAGTTGATCTAATTAAGGAAACTGAAAAAAAGGTTAAAGTCATACGTGACTGTTTAAAAGCGGCATCAGATAGGCAAAAGTCATATGCTGATCTGAAAGAACGGGGATTGAGTTCTAAGCTAGAGATAGAGTATTCTTGAAAGTATCTTCATGGAAAAAGGTGTTGAGATTTGGCCGAAAGGGCAAACTGAGTCCGCGATTTATCAGACCGTATGAGATCACTGAAAGAGTTGGACTATTAGCCTATCGTTTGGCATTGCCACCTGAACTAGAAAAGATACACGATGTGTTTCATGCATCTATGTTAAAACGATATCGATCAGACCCCTCTCATGTAATTTCACCGACAGAGATTGAAATTAGACCGGACATGACTTATGGTGAAGAACTAGTTAAGATTTTAGCTCGTGAGGCTAAACAGTTGAGAAATAAGGATGTGACTTTGGTAAAAGTCTTATGGCATTGACATGGTGTAGAAGAGGCTACATGGGAGCTGAAGGAAACCATAAGAAGCCAATATCCTAACCTGTTTACTGGTAAGACTTTCGAGGACGAAAGTCCCTAAGGGGGGAGAAATGTAACATCCTGAAATAGGGCCTAGTCGGAACAGTGGTTTCGGGACCACAAATCTAACGTTGAAATATTTATTTTATGATTATTATAAGGTCTAGAATATTAGAATATGCATGTGTTAAAGTTTCATAAAGAAATTTTATGAGTAAGGTGTCCAATTGAAAAATAAGGACCAAATCGAATAAATTGTAAAACGTGGATTCTCGAAGCAATTTGTATGAAATTACTTTATATCATTAATTAGAAGGTCTTAAAGAGCAATTTTCCCAATTTATAAGTTTTTAGACAAAAATGGGCATGTACGGATGAAATTTTAAAGAAAGGGATTAAGGGCATTTTGGTCATTTGGCTAATTAATGAAATAAAATGGGAAAATTAAGGCAAAAATCACCCAATCTTCTCCCTCATCCATTCAAAATTCCCAAGCCCTCCATAGCTAGGGTTTTCAACATTTTCAAGCTCAAAAGTAAGTGCTCTCAAGCCCTGTTTTTAATGTTCTTTGTATTTTTAAAATCCCGGTAGCTTACTCTCTCCATTTCTACCCATATTTTAAGTTAGGGTTCATGTTTTCAAAGTGACCCATGTGTGACATGATTATTCTTTGATGTTTTATGGAGGAATATGAAAGTTGGATGTGTGTTAAACATCTTTTCTTAGGTATTTTCATGAAAAACCCCTAAAAGGACTTTTTTCCAAAAGGTGTAAAATATGTGGTATAACTGTGAAATAATGGAAAATTGTGGGCTACCATAAGAGGGAAAAGCATTTAGCTAGGCTTGGGTAAGGTAGAAATTGCATGCATTCAATATATGATCCTAGGGACTAAATCGTAAAAATGTGAAAGGTTAGGTGCAAAACGGTTATTTTGTCTGGGGGTGAAATTTAGACTTGAAACGAATAATGTGAGGTATTAATGATTCATTTTTATTGTTATAGACCCTGAGGAACAAATTTTGAAGGTCGATCGAGGAAAACGAAAGGTTTCATAATAACCGAAACGTGAAACTGAGATGAATACCGGGTAAGTTTGATTAACTTAAAGTAAACTCATAATATACCTAATTGCATGTTTTATGAATGTATGAATATTGTATTTGATGATGGCATGAAAATCCATGAAATGTGTTATTAATAATGTCATTATGATACATGTCCCGGTTGAGGTTAAAAAGGAAGTCTGATGAGTAAACCATGATTTATATGTGACTTGAGATCCTGCATGTGTTGTAGAAAGGATTTAGCTCGGATGGGAAATCCATTGATCTCAAATATAGAAAGGATCTAGCCCGAATGGGTGTTCTTTAAGTGATCGAGCCTCCCTAAGAATATGTGTGCATTGTGGATTTAGCCCGGAGAGGTAATCCGATTAGGGTCTGAATTTAACCTGGACTGGTAATTCAGATCCGAGCTCATTAAGGGTGTTTGTCGCTATAAGGGATTTAGCCTGGACTGATAATCCTCACATCACCTTATGAGTTGATATTACGGGGATTTAACTAGACTAGTAATCCTTCCAAAATGTGCGAGGTTCGCGGGAGTGCATACATGAGATGATCGCTCTTATGACTAGATGGTAAATGGGTAATCATCGAGATTTCCAGGAAACTCAACGGGATTAACAGAGATATAAAAATGAAAATGTTGAATGGTGAGCTCATCTTAGACAAGTTACATGGTGTATTGTTATGTGACTATCTTGTTGATTGAGTTCATGTGATAGGGAAACAATTCCGTGCTTGCTGGTATTGTTGCCTAATATGGTTGCATGCTAATTAATCGTTAAGTTTACTTTCCAGTTATTCGAACTTACTAAGCATGTAAATGCTTTCCCCTCTCTTTTCACTGTCTTACAGAGCTCGCGAACTCGTAAAGATTGGAAAACGGTCAGAGATTCAGCACACTATCATCTTGTCCAACTTTGGTATATAGATACTTTTATGTTGATCAATAGCATGTATAGGTGATAAACTATAATTTATACATATTTTTTATCCCATGCTTAGCACATTTATGGATGGTTTCTCCTTAGAATTGGTGAATTCGATGCTCCTAATCCTTTAATTTCATGTTTTATACTTAGGTGAGCATAGGAGAGTAAAAAGAGTGAGAAACGAGCCGAAAACGGAGAAAATGGACCCACATGGGAAATCAACACGGCCTGGACTTTCTCAAATTGGCGTGTCACATAGCCGTGTCCCTTTGGCAGGATTGAAGCATGACTTACACGGGTATACTACACGGCCGTGCCTGTTCAACAGCCTTGACCACGGGCTGGAGTAATCGCACACGGGCGTGTCACATGAGTGTGTCCTTGTCGAGCCCAAGTATAACCCTATTCAGAATAGGCCAATTTTGGGGGCTCTTAGGTAGTCTAAAACCTATTTAAACACCTGAGAAGGCACTTAAGAGGGGGACGCAGAGTAGGAAGCAAGGAATTACTCAAGGAAAGCCAATTGATTCATCTCAGAAGCGAGATTCATCATCAAGATTGAAGATCTCCCTTCAAGTCCCTTCAGGAGTTTTGGGTTTTCTTATGTTTTGTTATCCTTGTGCTTTTGAGATGTTTTCTTTCATAAGTATGAACTAAACCCCCTAAATACCTAAGGAAAATGAAACCTAAGATGGATCTTGTTATTATTATCTGAATTATATGATAAATATTTGACTTGTTCTTAATTATGTGTTCTTAATTCTTGTTTTGATATTCCAGGATATTGACTCAAGTTAAGCTCTTATTCAGAGGGGGAATAGACCCTGTCTAAGAGTAAATTTGTCATAATCAAGCGGAGTTGATTGCACGCCTAGACATAGGGTGACAAGATTTTGCCAGATTAGGGTAAAACCTAATAAGGGAATTCATAGATCGAGTTAATGCAATTCTAGGGTGTTAATTAGAAAGAGATTTCAATTATTCAACCTAGGGTTAGACGTTATTAGTCTCGAGAGAGATAATAATATAACTTAGGGATTTCTACGGATCAAGTCAAATAAATAAATCGTCTGATTCAGAGTCAAATAACAAGTGAAGTCTAGGTGGATTTTTCCTTAGGTATTGTCTTAATCAATCGAATTTTCTCAAATTTTCTTTCTATGCATTCTTAGTTTAGTAATTAGTTTAGATAACCAAACCTCTTAATTTTTAGGCTAGATAATAAAAAGGAAGTAAATACTAGTACTCGTGGTTCCTTTAGGTTCAAAAATTCGGTCTTGCTGAACTATACTACTGTTCGATAGGTACACTTGCCTTAATCGTGATAATAAGTTAGTCTCAAGAACAATTCATTTATAAATTTTTAAAACCTATCACGAATATCACGCATCAAGTCTTTGGCGCCATTGCCGAGGAACTAGGATATTAGGAACACTCGATTTTTATTACTTTAGTTATTTTACTTTTATTGCAATTTAAATTTTTATTTTCTTTTCTAATTCTTCATTTATTTTCTTCTGACAGGTTTATCTAGTTTATGACCAAAAAAAACCCGTCAGAACCACTACTTTTTGACGGTGAGATCAACTGCACAGTTTGGAAAAATTGAAGAGAAAGAAGGCGAAGCTTAAGATGCATAGAGGACGAGCAAGAGGACGACACTTCAACCACAACCGAGGAGATGGCTGAAAACCAAGAAAATCTGCTACCTCCTGGTATTGCTGTTGATCCAGTAAATCAGAATCCTACTCCACGTACTATGTATGATTATGCTAAACCTAATTTAACAGGAACTGAATTGAGCATAGTTAGGCCTACTATTGCTGCAAATAATTTTGAACTGAAACTTAACACCATTCAAATGATCCAACAGTTTGTTCAGTTTGATGGTTTGCAAGACGAGGATCCCAACACTCACTTGTCAAATTTCTTAAGAGTTTTGCGACACTTTTAAAATTAATGGCATTTCTGATGACGCCATTCACCTTCGGTTGTTTCCCTTTTCATTGAGAAATAAGGCTAAACCGTGGTTGAACTCATTGCCATGAGAATCGATCACTACTTGGTAATAGATGACCGAAAAAAAATTATTAAAATATTTTCTATCGGCTAAAATAGCCAAATTACATAATGATATCTCCTCTTTTGTACAGATGGATTTAGAAATACTCTATGATGCATGGGAGAGATACAAGGACCTTTTGCGAAGATGCCCTCACCATGGGTTACCACTCTGGCTACAGGTCCAAACGTTTCACAATGGCCTGAACCCTTCGACTCGGTAGATGATTAACGCAGCCGCTGGTGGAACTATCAATAATAAGACACCCAAGGTGGCTTACGAATTTATTGAGGAGATGTCACTGAATAACTATCAGTGGCAAGTTATGAGGACAAAGCCGACGAAAGTAGCTGGTGCTTTCAACCTCGATGCGGTTACTATGCTATCTAACCAAGTAGAACTCTTAAATAAAAAGATTGACAGTTTGTGTGGTTCTACTCAGGTACATCCAGTGATGAGGTGCGATTCGAATAGTGGAGGAGCATGCACATAATATCAACCCTTAAACCCTAGCATCGAGGAGGAACAAGTCCAATATATGGGTAACATTAACTCTAGACCCTAAAATAACCTGTATAGTAACACTTATAATGCAGGTTGGAGGAACTATCCCAATTTCTCTGGGGCGATCAAGGGAATCAGACGCCACAACATCCTCCGGGTTTTCAACAACCACCTTACTGGCAAGAAATTGAGGAGATGTTAACAAAATTCATATCGGTTTCAGAAACTCATTTCTAGAATACCGAGATAGCCCTTAAAAATCAACAAGCGTCAATCCAAGGGCTTGAAACTCAGATAATGTAACACCCCGTACCCGAGACCGTTGCCGGAGTCGAACACGAGGTGCTAACAGACTTAATTCATTTATTTGCACAGTCCATTTTTAAAATTTCCAGACAAGCTGGCTAACTGCGTCACTGTCACCTTAACAATCATATCTCGAGTTCCAAAACTCGAAAACCAGTTCCGTAAATTTTTCCTGAAAATAAACTCATATGTCCATCTACAAATTATTTTCTAGAATTTTTGGTCACGCCAATTAGTACAGTTTATTAGTTAAAGTCTCCCCTGTTTTAGGGTTCGACTACTCTGACCTTCATGCATTACGACTTAGATATCTCCCTGTACAGGGCTTCAATACTTATTCCGTTTGTTTATAAAGAAACTACACCAAAAAGGAATCTGTAAATATAGTGCATGACTTCTAATTATCTCTGGTTAATTTATAGTGAATTTCCAAATTCGGAATAGGGGATCCAGAAATCGCTCTGGCCCTGTTTCACAAAAACTTAAACATCTCACAAAATACGGCTCATATGATCGTTTCGTTACTTTCATGTGAAAATAGATTCATCATGGTTCAAGTACATAATTTATTCACTATTTAATTCCATTCCTACTATTTTTATCGATTTTTCAAATCCACATCACTGCTGCTGTCAGCATCTATTTTTAAGGTAAACTTTACCTATTTCATGGTTTTCCATGGATCAACTAAAATTTTGTCATACATAGCACCAAAATGATCGTTATTAACCATTCCAATGGCTAATCGTTACCGACATTTTCATAACACTCCATGATCATCATACAAAATGATTATAACGCTATGCTCAAAATATATATAAGCCATTTTCGCATGGCTAACCAAATATATACATTACTGAAAGGTACATGACCAACAACAAAAGGGTAGTCCTATACATGCCATTTTCAAAGTTCAACTAAAAGAGTACCAAAAGGGCTTTGATAGTGTGGATGACTTCGACTTTGACACTCCCGAATCCGATAGCTGACGAACCAAAATCATTAAAACAAAGAATCAAAGAAACGGAATAAGCATTTAATGCTTAGTAAGTTTTTGAGTAATGAAATCATGCACAACTGAAGTATAGCATTCATATGACTAAACGAATAGTTTCATATACACATATTCTCACAATCATACCTACTTCACATTTCCAACCCTTATATTCATACATAAGGAATCAACTTGACTAAAGGCCGGAAATTTGTTAATCGATTGAGCGAATACTATTTAAAAGGAGTCAATTATTCCGATGCATATACAAAACATACCTCATTGTTGGGGTTTTACGAGCGTATTAATTGAAATTATTACAGCGAGATTGCTCATTCCCAAACCAAGTACCTTCGGGAATTAGCCGGATATAGCTACTCGCTTAAATGCCTTCGGGATTTAGCCCGGTTATAGTAACTCGCACAAATGCCTTCGGGACTTAGCCCGGATATAGTAACTCGCACAAATGCCTTCGGGACTTAGCCCGGATATAGTAACTCGTACAAATGCCTTCGGGACTTAGCCCGGATATAGTAACTCGTACAAATGCCTTCAGGACTTAGCCCGGTTATAGTAACTCGCACAAATGCCTTCGGGACTTAGCCCGGTTATAGTAACTCGCACAAATACTTCGGGACTTAGCCCGGTTATCATCCGAATAATCATGCACATATATCAATAAATCATGACACATCCTTATTTCATTTTTATTACTAAAGCTCAAACACAAGACATTTATCAAACCTTACCAATTTCGGCTCAATAGCCACATACAAAGAGCATGATTTTGACTTGCTTCATAACATGACCTCTATTCACATTCGGATGCCCGTTATAAGTATAAACTAAATACCTCAATATATGTAACTCAAGTAGATTCATTATATCACTGTTTATTTGTTATGCTTATATGTCATGACTTAAACAAATCATAAACTAAGTTCCATTGCTCGAAGACTTACCTCGGTTGTTGTCGAACGATTTCAACAGCTATTCGACCACTTTTTCCTTTCCTTTATCAGATTTAGTTCCCCTTTGCTCTTGAGCTTAAATTTAAACAAATAAATTTATTTAATTATTTTTCACTTGGGCAATTCCATTCAATACATGTATGTCATACAATCTAAGTACAATGACCTTGTTCAATACTATTTAAACATCATGCATTATCGAATTTCATCAACACCATCTAACTTCATATAGAAACACATATCATCCCAAGTCGATACACAAGTCAAATGCATCATTTAAATTGTCAAAGTACACAATTTAGTCATATCTCTCTACCATAGTTTCTTCACTTAAACCGAATTAGCAAGCCCATATAGTCTTTGGCCGAATGCTATATAACCCAAGTCATCAAGAGTTTTATCATTTAACACTTAGATATCCATTCAAAACACTTAACCGGCCTTTGACCAAGACTTTAAACAAAGTCTATGTTCGGCTATCACACATATGGGCATTATTAGTTTAAAGTTTTAACAAGATTAATTTCTTTGATCTTAACCTAAATGACAACTCCCATTCTCCTTATTTCAACCGAATTATTCATAACATCAAGACTAAAATTTTTGCACCTTGAACTTCATACATTTATAAAAACTTTCATAACTTATTCGGCCTTATCAAGAACCATTTAACATGCAAGGAAAAATAATCATAGAGGAAGAAGTTAACATTCTAAATAGACTCAATTTTTGACCGAATGTACAAGGTGTCTCTAAGCTACTCATCCAGAAATCTTTACCCCATTCTAGTCATTCCCCTATTGTTCCCTACAACATGAAAATAGCCCCTAATTCCAACACTTAATCATTCGGCATCTTGCTCAAATCACCATAGGAAATCTCAACTTTCTTGACAATACCAAGAGTGCATTCACAAATTAACTTAGCATAATATAAAGCCAAATCAACAAATTCAAAGCTTACCTCCTAATAGCTAAAGATGAATGCCGAATTGCTCTAGGTATGTTTTCCCTTAGTTTTCCTCTTTGTTTCCGCTTGAGAGAGGTAGGAGAAGAAGATGAACACCATCCTCTTTCTTCTCTTTTATTTAATTCATTTTATTACAATTATTAATTCATTTGTTAATACAAAATTGTTTTAAATTTGAATTGGTGGAGCATTATCTTTTCTTGGCCGGCCACTATGTTCATTATGGGTAAATTGACATGCAAAACCACTCTTTTCAATGCATGTACTAATAGACCATTGTAAGATTAACCTCTCACTTTGCAACAATGTTTCATATAAGTCCATTTTAATAAATCCACATAAAAATGATCAAATTAATGCATGAAACTTTCACACATGCATTTACTCACATCATAAACACAGAATATAACTTTTAATTATTTATAAGACTCGGTTTCATGGTCCCGAAACCACTTTTCGACTAGGGTCAATTTAGGCTGTCACAACTCTCCCCCACTTAAGAAATTTTCGTCCCCGAAAATCTTACCGGTAAATAGGTTTGGGTGTCGTTCTTTTATAGAGTTTTCGGTTTCCCAAGTAGCTTCTTCGATTCCGTGTTTGAGCCATAACATCTTTACTAACGGAACCCTTTTTTTTCACAACTCTTTCACTTCACGAGCTAGGATACGAATCGGTTCTTCTTCATAACTCAAGTCAAATTGAATTTCAACCTCTGATGGACTAATTATGTGCGAAGGATCAGATCTGTAACGTCGAAGCATCGAAACATGAAAGACGTTGTGAATCCTTTCAAGTTCAGGGGGTAAAAGCAACCTATATGCAACTGGACCAACTCGTTCGGAGATTTCATACGGCCCAATGAATCTCGGACTCAGTTTGCCCTTACGGCCAAATCTGAGTATCTTTTTCCAAGATGAAACCTTAAGAAACACTTTGTCTCCCACCTGATACTCAATATCTCTTCGTTTTAAATCTGCGTACGACTTCTGACGATCGGATGCTGCCTTCAGACTTTCACGAATTATTTTTACTTTCTGCTCAGCATCTTTGATCAAATCAACTCTGAAAATTTTACCTTCACAGAGCTCCGTCCAAAACAATGGTGTATGGCATTTACGACCGTACAAAGCCTCGTAAGGTGCCATCTTAATACTTTATTGAAAACTATTGTTGTAAGCGAATTCAATCAAAGGTAAATACCGTTCCCATGAACCACTAAACTCAAGGATGCAACATCTCAACATATCCTTGAGTATCTGAATTATCCGCTCGGATTGACCATCGGTTTGGGGATGAAAAGCAGTGCTAAAATGCAGCTTGGTACCCAAAGCTTCTTGCAATTTCTTCCAAAATTGTAACACCCCGTACCCGAGACCGTTTCCGGAGTCGAACACGAGGTGTTAACAGACTTAATTCATTTATTTGCACAGTCCATTTTAAAAATTTGCAGACAAGCTGGCTAACTGTGTCACTGTCACCTTAAAAATCATATCTCGAGTTCCAAAACTCGAAAACTAGTTTCGTAAATTTTTCCTGAAACTAGACTCATATTTCCATCTAAAAATTTTTTTCTAGAATTTTTAGTCGAGCCAATTAGTACAGTTTATTAGTTAAAATCTCCCCTGTTTCATGGTTCAACTACTCTGACCTTCATGCATTACAACTTATATATCTCCCTGTACATGGATTCAATACATATGCTGTTTGTTTCTAAAGAAACTAGACTCGAAAAGGAATCTGTACATATAGGGAATGACTTCTAATTATCTCTGGTTAATGTATAGTTAATTTCCAAAGTCGGAATAGGGGATCCAGAAATTGCTCTGGCCCTGTTTCACGAAAACTTAAACATCTCACAAAATACGGCTCATATGATCGTTTCGTTACTTTTATATGAAAATAGATTCATCAAGGTTCGATTACATAATTTATTAACTATTTAATTCCATTCCTACTATTTTTATCGATTTTTTAAATCCACATCACTGCTGTTGTAAGCATCTATTTTTAAGGTAAACTTTACCTATTTCATGGTTTTCCATGGATCAACTAAAATTTTGTCATACATAGCACCAAAATGATCGTGATTAACCATTCCAATGGCTAATCGTTACCAACATTTCCATAACACTCCATGATCATCATACAAAATGATTATAACGCTATGCTCAAAATATATATAAGCCATTTTCGCATGGCTAACCAAATATATACATTACCGAAAGGTACTTGACCAACAACAAAAGGGTAGTCCTATACATGCCATTTTCAGAGTTCAACTAAAAGAGTACCAAAAGGGCTTTGATAGTGTGGATGACTTCGACTTTGACACTCCCGAATCCGATAGCTGACGAACCAAAATTTATAAAACAAAGAATCAAAGAAACGGAATAAGCATTTAATGCTTAGTAAGTTTTTGAGTAATGAAATCATGCACAACTGAAGTATAGCATTCATATGACTAAACGAATAATTTCATATACACATATTCTCACAATCATACCTACTTCACATTTCCAACCCTTATATTCATACATAAGGAATCAACTTGACTAAAGGCCGGAAATTTGTTAATCGATTGAGCGAATACTATTTAAAAGGAATCAATTATTCCGATGCATATACAAAACATACCTCATCGTTGGGGTTTTACGAGCGTATTAATTGAAATTATTACAGCGAGATTGCTCATTCCCAATCCAAGTACCTTCGGGAATTAGCCGAATATAGCTACTCGCTCAAATGCCTTCGGGATTTAGCCCGGTTATAGTAACTCGTACAAATGCCTTCGGGACTTAGCCCGGATATAGTAACTCGCACAAATGCCTTCGGGACTTAGCCCAGATATAGTAACTCGTACAAATGCCTTCGGGACTTAGCCCGGTTATAGTAACTCGCACAAATATTTTCGGGACTTAGCCCGGTTATAGTAACTTGCACAAATGCCTTCGGGACTTAGCCCGGTTATCATCCGAATAATCATGCACATATATCAATAAATCATGACACATCCTTATTTCATTTTTATTACTAAAGCTCAAACACAAGACATTTATCAAACCTTACCAATTTCGGCTCAATAGCCACATACAACGAGCATGATTTTGACTTGCTTCATAACATGACCTCTATTCGCATTCGGATGTCCGTTATAAGTATAAACTAATTACCTCAATATATGTAACTCAAGTAGATTCATTATATCACCATTTATTTGTTATGCTTATATGTCATGACTTAAACAAATCATAAACTAAGTTCCATTGCTCGAAGACTTACCTCGGTTGTTGTCGAACGATTTCAACAGCTATTCGACCACTTTTTCCTTTCCTTTATCAGATTTAGTTCCCCTTTGCTCTTGAGCTTAAATTTAAACAAATAAATTTATTTAATTATTTTTCACTTGGGCAATTCCATTCAATACATGTATGTCATACAATCTAAGTACAATGACTTTGTTCAATACTATTTAAACATCATGCATTATCAATTTCATCAACACCATCTAACTTCATATAGAAACACATATCATCCCAAGTCGATACACAAGTCAAATGCATCATTTAAATTGTCAAAGTCCACAATTTAGTCATATCTCTCTACCATAGTTTCTTCACTTAAACCGAATTAGCAAGCCCATATAGTCTTTGGCCGAATGCTATATAACCCAAATCATCAAGAGTTTTATTATTTAACACTTAGATATCCATTCAAAACACTTAACCGGCCTTTGACAAAGACTTTAAACAAAGTCTATGTTCGGCTATCACACATATGGGCATTATTAGTTTAAAGTTTTAACAAGATTAATTTCTTTGATCTTAACCTAAATGACAACTCCCACTCTCCTTATTTCAACCGAATTATTCATAACATCAAGACTAAAATTTTTGCACCTTGAACTTCATACATTTATAAAAACTTTCATAACTTATTCGGCCTTATCAAGAACCATTTAACATGCAAGGAAAAATAATCATAGAGGAAGAAGTTAACATTCTAAATAGACTCAATTTTTGACCGAATGTACAAAGTGTCTCTAAGCTACTCATCCAAAAATCTTTACCCCATTCTAGTCATTCCCCCATTGTTCCCTACAACATGAAAATAGCCCCTAATTCCAACACTTAATCATTCGGTATCTTGCTCAAACCACCATAGGAAATCTCAACTTTCTTGACATTACCAAGAGTGCATTCACAAATTAACTTAGCATAATATAAAGCCAAATTAACAAATTCAAAGCTTACCTCCTAATAGCTAAAGATGAATGCCGAATTGCTCTAGGTAAGTTTTCCCTTATTTTTCCTCTTTGTTTCGGCTTGAGAGAGGTAGGAGAAGAAGATGAACACCATCCTCTTTCTTCTCTTTTATTTAATTCATTTTATTACAATTATTAATTCATTTGTTAATACAAAATTGTTTTAAATTTGAATTGGTGGAGCATTATCTTTTCTTGGCCGGCCATTATGTTCATGATGGGTAAATTGACATGCAAAACCACTCTTTTCAATGCATGTACTAATAGACCATTGTAAGATTAGCCTCTCACTTTCCAACAATGTTTCATATAAGTCAATTTTAATAAATCCACATAAAAATGATCAAATTAATGCATGAAACTTTCACACATGCATTTACTCACATCATAAACACAGAATATAACTTTTAATTATTTATAAGACTCGGTTTTGTGGTCCCGAAACCACTTTTCGACTAGGGTCAATTTAGGGCTGTCACAGATAGGCCAGCTTGCCAAACTGATTTCTAAGCGACCACAAGGTAGTTTGCCGAGTAACACTGAACCTAACCCAAGGGAGAAAATCAATGCAATTACCATTCAAGATGCGGAAGAGTTAGTTGCACCTGAACCAAAATTGAAGTAAGAAATTGTGGTAAGTAAGGGTAAGGGTGAGGTGGACCACAATGACCAGAAACTGGTAAGTAAAGAATACAAACCTCATGTGCCATACCCAAACGCGGCAAGGAAAGACTGCACAGAAGAACAATTCGGTAAATTTCTTAAATTATTAAAAAAAATTACATATTAACTTACCGTTTACTGAAGCTCTTTCGCAGATGCCAAACACAGTCAAATTCTTAAAGGAGATTTTAACAAATAAATGAAAGTTGGATAAGACGTCGCATGTGGAGTTGAATGCAGTTTGCTCAGCCATTCTACAGAATAAGCTACCCAACAAATTGAAAGATCTAGGGAGTTTTACGATTCCTTGTTTAATTGGTAGTTTAGATGTTCATAATGCATTGGTTGACTTAGGGGCAAGCATTAATGGTATGCCTTATAAAATGTTTAAATAGCAAGGTCTTGGGAAACCCAAACTGTGACAGCCCTAATTTGACCCTAGTCGAAAAGTGGTTTCGGGACCACAAAACCAAGTTATAAAAATAATTAACCGTTATATTCTATGCTTATTGTATGTGTAAATGCATGTGTGAAAGTTTCATGCTTTAATTTTGTCATTTGTATGTGAAATTTACTAAATAGGACTTATGTGAGACAATTGTGAAATGTGATAGGTTAATTTTAAAGTAGTCTATTAATGCATGTTATAAAAAGGATGGACTTACATGTCAAATATTCATTTTTTTTATGTAGTGGTCGGCCATGATGATGTTTTATATAGAATATATGTATTATTTATTAGTTAAATGGCTTTATATTTTATAATATTAATAAAAAAAAAGAGAAAAAGGGGTGATAAAACAAAGTTTCATCTTTGTTCTTCTTGGCCGAATTGAAAGAAAGAAAATGGGGCAAGACTTTCGGTCATTTTAAGCTTGAGGAAGGTTAGTAAATTACGTTAGTTTTTGAAATTTTAAGCTTGTTTTAAGTTAATTAGTTAGTTTCATACTTAGCCCATGTCAAAACTTTGAAATTTGGGTGATGATTTGAGCATTCGGTTTTGGTTGATAAGGGAGGGAATTGGATTATTATCTCTACATTTTGATGAAGAATTGTTGAAGAGAAAAGTTTGAGTTAGTTAAGGTTATAAATTGCTAATACTCATACGTATAATAGCCGAACATGGATTTGCTTAATGACTTGAACAAATGCCGTTTGGGTGTTTTGAAATGAATAAATTAGATGTTTGATCATCTAAGGGTTCGACATTGTGCATGATTTTTAAGAGTATGATTTTGAATAATATGAGTATTGGAATGTGAGTAATGTTATGCATAGGTAAAATTATTATGTTCGGCTTTGGTATTATATATGTATAATTAATCCATTTTGCTAATAATATATAAGGTGATAAATAATAAGATTATTGATGACTTGTGTTTTATGACATTCGGCCAAGGACTATATGTGCTTGTTAATTGGGTTTAAGTGAAGTAAATATGACTGATGGATGTGATTAGGTTGTGGTTTATTGTTGACTTGTTTTGGTTGTATAAATTATCTTGTGAATTGGTTTGGAAGTGTTAAATAATGAGCATGCTTTGTGGCCGTAAGGTTATTTTATAATGTGTCGTGACATTAACTTAGCTAGTCGAATTGATGAGAAATGAATTGGATGTATATATAGGTAATATTGACAAGCTACTTAGCACATAAGTTTTGTTTATTGGTTCGGCAATTGAGCTAGAAAATAATTATTGGTAACATGGTAACTATGCACTTATATATATGGTATCTTAAGCATATTTGTCCATTTGGTAAGGTTAGCTAATGGTTCACGTATCGATTATTCTATTCGATATGTGCATGAATTGAAGTAATAAGTTCGGTAATCAGCTTATGAAATACGTGTAATGATATATTCCCGGTTATAAGTTAAGCATTAGATAGTTGTGATTCATTGGATATAATGTTTGAATATTACATTGGGAAATATATGCATGGTTGCCTATTAATTAGTTTGAAATGATTCATAATAAGTTGATATTCGTATATATATAGTTGTATTCATGTATAACGTAGCATAATAAGTTATGTAAATCTTTGTTTGTACATTCGAATTAGATAGAGATTAAATAAGCATGAAATTGAGTCATGGTATAATTTATAAAATATAATATGTATTGGAGCTATATATGATTGTTAAATGTGATGACTAAGAAGTAAAGTTGAGTAAGTAATTAAATAAATATATTTGTTTAAATTAAGCTCAAGAGCAAAGAGGGTTGAAATCAGATAGGGGAAAAGAGAAAGCAATCGAGTAGCCTATCTGCAACTGTTCAAATATACCCGAGGTAAGTTTTGAGTAGTCACCATTACTATATACTTGATGATGCCTTGATATGTGTAAATTGGATGAATTGGGATCTTTTGGTCTTACTTGAATTAAGTTTTATGATAAATAACTTATTTATATGAATTATAGACGAATGGTCACAATAGGGTAAGTTTGAATGGTGAAAGGGATATGTGAGAATTATCTATGATGCTTGAACAGTAATGTAAATGATGGTGCTCATATAGAGCTTAATTTCGAATGTGGCAATGACTACTAATGTGATATGTTGAACGAGGTGTATTAATATACGATTAGATATGCATGATATTTGAAAATTATATCTGGACTTAAAGTTCGCAGGCTATATGCGGGAAATATATCCGAACTTAAAGTCCGCAGGCTATATGCGGGAAATATATCCGGACTTCAGGTCCGCAGGCTATGTGCTAGAAATATATCCATGCTTAAAGTACCGAAGGCTTAGTGCTAGTGACTGGACTCGGGTTTTAAACCTAGCAGGCTTAACGTCGGTGATTCGAGTAAGATTATGAATTAGAATGTTCGAGGTAACTACTACTGATTATGTTTGATACAGTATGATGGCCAAGTACGTATTATGTACTCGTATGTGAATCGATTATTAAGTGAACTAGTATTAATAAAGAACGATATAATTTTGCTATATCTTTGCTACGTGATTCTGCCTACTATTGGTGGAATACGTTGGTTTCTGTTGTGCCAGAAAGCGAGTGACTTGGTGGAGTTCTTCCAAACCGAGTTCCGAAAAAAGTATATCAGCCAAAGATTCATCGATCAGAAACGGAAGGAATTTCTTGAACTTAAACAGGGTTCCATGTCAGTTACTGATTATGAACGAAAATTTGTGAGGCTTAGCTGGTATGCCCGACAATGTGTTTCTTCAGAAGCTATAATGTGTAAACGTTTCAAAGATGGATTGAACGAAGATATAAAACTGTTTGTTGGCATTCTTGAAATCAGAGAGTTTGTAGTACTTGTCGAGCAAGCTTGCAAAGCCGAAGAGCTCAGTAAAGAGAAAAGAAAAGCCAAATATGGAGCTAGAGAGTTTCGTAAAAGGTCTTTGGGAAAGCCCTTTCGGCAGTCACCGAAGAAATTTCGAGATGATTCAGACCGATCTAAGAACACTTCGGGCTTTTCCAGACAAGACTATGATTGACCCCCTATGAGGACGCGAGCCACTTCGGTTGCCATTGTTGGAAACTATCGTCGGGACAGGACCGAGTGCAAGTATTTTGGGAAATGGCATTTGGGGAGTTGTAGATTTCATGACCGCTCCTTTTATAAGTGTGGATCAGCCGACCACTTTATCAAGGACTGCCCGAGATTGTCTGAACAGAATATGAATCAGAATGGGAAATCGGGTACTACTACAGCTTGAGGTAGACTATCTAGGAATGCGGGGAATACTGGTGGCGGTCAGAAAGGGTCTAGAGATCCTACGATCAGATTTGAGGCTCGTGCTCCTACTAGAGTTTATGCTATTCGGGCATGCGAGGATGTTTCTTCGCCTGATGTCATTACCGATACTTTCACTCTCTTTGATACTATTGTGATTGCATTGATTGATCCTGGTTCTACTCATTCATATGTATGTGAGACTTTAACATTCAGTAAGACTCTACCTGTTGAGTCTATTGAGTTTGTGATTCGAGTGTCGAATCCCTTGGGTCGATATGTGCTAGTTGGCAAAGTGTGCAGAAAATGTCCCCTAATAATCCGAGGTTCTTGTTTTCTGGCTGATTTGATGCTTTTACCGTTTGATGAATTTGATGTTATTCTCGGTATGGATTGGTTGACTGTGCATGATGCAGTTGTGAATTGCAAAAGAAAGACTATTGATTTGAGATGTGCAAATGATGAGATAATACGAGTTGAGTCTGCTGGCGTGAACGGATTACCCGCAATAATATCCTTGATGTTGGCTCAAAAATATGTAAAAAAGGGGTGTGAAGCATATCTTGCATATGTACTTGATAGTAGAGAATCAGAAAAGAAGCTTGAATCAGTGCCAGTGATTTGTGAGTATCTGGATGTTTTTCCCAAAGAATTACCGGGGTTACCACCTGTTCGGGAGGTAGAGTTTGGCATTGAACTTGTACCTGAGACTACACCAATTTCGATAGCTCCGTATCGTATGGCACCAACGGAATTGAAGGAATTGAAAACTCAGTTGCAAGAGTTGACGGATAGAGGTTTCACTCGACTGAGTTTCTCACCTTGAGGTGCACTAGTATTATTTGTGAAAAAGAAAGACAGAACCATGAGAATGTGTATCGACTATCGTCAATTGAATAAAGTGACAATAAAGAACAAATATCCGTTATCGCGTATTGATGATTTGTTTGATCAGCTGAAGGGAGCCTTAGTGTTTTCAAAGATAGATTTGAGATCGGGTTATTATCAGTTGCAAGTTCGAGACTCAGATATACCTAAAACTGCTTTCAGAACAAGATACGGTCACTACGAGTTCTTACTGATGCCGTTTGGGCTCACTAATGCCCTTGCGGTATTTATGGACTTGATGAATTTGATCTTCAGACAGTGTTTGGACCTTTTTTGTAGTTGTGTTTATTGATGATATTTTGGTCTATTCGCGAGATGAAACCGAACATGCCGAGCACTGAGATTAGTGTTGCAGATTTTACGGGATAAGCAGTTATATGCTAAGTTTAGTAAATGTGAGTTCTGATTGAGAGAAGTTAGCTTTTTGGGACATGTGGTATCCACATCAGGTATTCGAGTTGATCCAAGCAAAATTTCAGCCATACTCGATTGGAAGCCTCCGAGAAATGTTACTGAAGTTCAGAGTTTTTTGGGACTTGCTGGTTACTACAGACAGTTTGTAAAGGGTTTCTCGATGATAGCCACACCAAAGATGAAACTACTTCAGAAAGATGTTAAGTTTGAATGGTCAGAAAAATGTTAGAAAAGTTTCGATCAATTGAAAACTCATTTGACTGAAGCTCCAGTGTTAGTGCAGCCCGAATCTGGTAAAGAGTTTGTCATTTACAGTGATGCATCCTTACTTGGGCTGGGTTGTGTATTGATGCAAGAAGGTCGAGCTGTAGCTTACGCGTCGAGGCAATTGAAGCCGCATGAGAAAATCTATCCGACCCATGATCTTGAATTAGCTGCCATCGTATTCATTTTGAAAATATGGCGACACTACTTGTTTGGAGAGAGGTGTCATGCATATTCAGATCACAAAAGCCTCAAATATTTGATGACTCAAAGAGATTTGAATCTGCGACAAAGACGTTGGCTTGAATTGTTGAAAGATTATGAGCTTGTCATTGACTATCACCCGGGAAAGGCTAACGTGGTTGTCGATGCTTTAAGTCGCAAGTCACTGTTTACTTTGCGAACGATGAATGTACATCTATCTGTTTCATCCGATAATGGGTTAGTAGCAAAATTAAAAGCCAAGCCATTATTGATTCATCAAATACGTGAATCTCAGAAAGTCGACGATGAATTGGTTGCTAAACGAGAAGAATGTGTTTCAAATGTGGAATCAGAGTTTCAAATTGACGATAACGATTGTGTGAGGTTTAGAAATCGATTGTGTGTTCCAAGAAATTCAGAACTTATTTCGATGATTCTGAGCGAGGCTCATAGTAGCCGAATGTCAGTCCACCCGGGTAGTACGAAGATGTACAACGATCTGAAACGTCAGTTTTGGTGGCCTGGTATGAAACGAGACATTTCTGACTTTGTTTCGAAGTGTTTGATATGTCAACAAGTGAAAGCGAAACATCAAGTGCCTTTGGGATTACTTCAGCCGATCATGATACACGAATGGAAATGGGATTGAATTACGATGGATTTTGTATCTGGGTTGCCATTGTCGTCAAGCAAGAAAGATGTGATCTGGGCTGTTATTGATTGATTGACAAAGTCGGCTCATTTTATTCCCGTACGTATGGATTATTCACTTGACAAGCTAGCCGAATTGTATGTTTATCAGATTGTAAAGTTACACGGGGTACCTATTTCTATTGTGTCGGATAGAGATCCGAGATTCACATCATGATTTTGGAAGAAATTGCAAGAAGCATTGGGTACCAAGTTGCATTTTAGCACCGCTTTTCATCCCCAGACCGATGGTCAATCCAAGCGGATAATTCAGATACTCGAAGATATGTTGAGATGTTGCATCCTTGAGTTTAGTGGTTCATGGGAACGGTATTTGCCTTTGATTGAATTCACTTACAACAATAGTTTTCAATCAAGCATTAAGATGGCACCTTACGAGGCTTTATACAGTCGTAAATACTGTACACCGTTGTTTTGGACCGAGCTTAGCGAAAGTAAAATCTTCAGGGTTGATTTGATTGAAGATGCTGAGCAGAAAGTAAAAGTGATCCGTGAAAGTCTGAAAGCAGCTTCAAATCGTCAGAAGTCGTATGCGGATTTAAAAGGAAAGGACATTGAATATCAAGTCGGAGACAAAGTGTTTCCTAAAATTTCACATTGGAAAAAGGTGCTCAGATTTGGCCGTAAGGGCAAATTGAGTCCGAGGTTCATCGGGCCATATGAAATATCCGAACGAGTTGGGCTAGTCGCATACAGATTGATTTTACCCCCTGAGCTTAAAAAGATTCACAACGTTTTTCATGTTTCGATGCTTCAACATTATAGATCCGATCCATCGCATATAATTAATCCATCTGAAGTTGAGATTCAATCTGATTTGAGTTACGAAGAAGAATCGGTTCGTATTTTGGCTAGTGAAGTAAAAGAACTAAGAAATAAGAAAATCTCATTAATGAAGGTACTGTGGCTTAAGGATGGGGTTGAAGAAGCTACTTGAGAACTTGAAGACTCTATGAAAGATCGATATCCTAACTTATTCACTAGTAAGATTTTCGAGGACAAAAATTCCTTATGTCGGGGAGAGTTGTGACTGCCCTAATTTGACCCTATTCGAAAAGTGGTTTCGGGACCACAAACCGAGTTATAAAAATAATTAACCGTTACATCCTATGCTTATTGTATGTGTAAATGCATGTGTGAAAGTTTCATGCTTTAATTTTATCATTTGTATGTGAAATTTACTAAATAGGACTTATGTGAGACAATTGTGAAATGTGATAGGTTAATTTTAAAGTAGTCTATTAATGCATGTTATAAAAAGGATGGACTTGCATGTCAAATATTCATCTTTTTTATGTAGTGGCCGGCCATGATGATGTTTTATATAGAATATATGTATTATCATTAGTTAAATGGCTTTATATTTTATAATATTAATAAAAAAAAAAGAAAAAGGGGTGATGAAAATAAAGTTTCATCTTTGTTCTTCTTGGCCGAATTGAAAGAAAGAAAATGGGGCAAGACTTTCGGTCATTTTAAGCTTGAGGAAGGTTAGTAAATCATGTTAGTTTTTGAAATTTTAAGCTTGTTTTAAGTTAATTAGTTAGTTTCATACTTAGCCCGTGTCAAAACTTTGAAATTTGGGTGATGATTTGAGCATTCGGTTTTGGTTGATAAGGAAGGGGATTGGATTATTGTCTTTATGTTTTGATGAAGAATTGTTGAAGAGAAAAGTTTGAGTTAGTTAAGGTTATAAATTGCTAATACTCATATGTATAATAGCCGAACATGGATTTGCTTAATGACTTGAACAAATGCCGTTTGGGTGTTTTGAAATGAATAAATTAGATGTTTGATCATCTAAGGGTTCGGCATTGTGCATGATTATTAAGAGTATTATTTTGAATAATATGAGTATTGGAATGTGAGTAATGTTATGCATAGATAAAATTATTATGTTCCGCTTTGGTAGTATATATGTATAATTAATCCATTTTGCTAATAATATATAAGGTGATAAATAATAAGATTATTGATGACTTGTGTTTTATGACATTCGGCCAAGGACTATATGTGCTTGTTAATTGGGTTTAAGTGAAGTAAATATGAATGATGGATGTGATTAAGTTGTGGTTTATTATTGACTTGTTTTGGTTGTATAAATTATCTTGTGAATTGGTTTGGAAGTGGTAAATAATGAGCATGCTTTGTGGCCGAAAGGTTATTTTATAATGTGTCGTGACATTAACTAAGCTAGTCGAATTGATGAGAAATGAATTGGATATATATATAGGTAATATTGACAAGCTTCTTAGCACATAAGTTTTGTATATTGGTTCGGCAACTGAGCTAAAAAATAATTATTGGTAACATGGTAACTATGCACTTATATATATGGTATCTTAAGCATATTTGTCCATTTGGTAAGGTTAGCTAATGGTTCACGTATGGATTATTCTATTCTATATGTGCATGAATTGAAGTAATAAGTTCGATAATCAGCTTATGAAATACGTGTAATGATATATGCCCGGTTATAAGTTAAGCATTAGATAGTTGTGATTCATTGGATATAATGTTTGAATATCACTTTGGGAAATATATGAATGGTTGCCTATTAATTAGTTTGAAATGATTCATAATAAGTTGATATTCGTATATATATGGTTGAATTCACGTATAACGTAGCGTAATAAGTTATGTAAATCTTTGTTTGTGCATGCGAATTAGATAGAGATTAAATAAGCATGAAATTGAGTCATGGCATAATTTATAAAATATAATATATATTGGAGCTATATATGATTGTCAAATGTGATTACTAAGAAGTAAAGTTGAGTAAGTAATTAAATAAATCTATTTGTTTAAATTAAGCTCAAGAGCAAAGAGGGTCGAAATCAGATAGAGGAAAAAAGAAAGCAATCGAGTAGCCTATCTGCAACTGTTCAAATATACCCGAGGTAAGTTTTGAGTAGTCACCTTTAATATATACTTGATGATGCCTTAATATGTGTAAATTGGATGAATTGGGATCTTTTGGTCTTACTTGAATTAAGTTGTATGATAAATAACTTATTTATATGAATTATAGATGAATGGTCACAATAGGGTAAGTTTGAATGGTGAAAGGGATATGTGAGAATTATCTATGATGCTTGAACCGTAATGTAAATGATGGTGCTTATATAGAGCTTAATTTCGAATGTGGCAATGACTACTAATGTGATATGTTGAACGAGGTGTATTAATATACAATTAGATATGCATGATATTTGAAAATTATATCTGGACTTGAAGTCCGGAGGCTATATGCGGGAAATATATTCGGACTCAAAGTCCGCAGGCTATATGCGGGAAATATATCCGGACTTCAGGTCCGCAGGCTATGTGCTGGAAATATATCCAGGCTTAAAGTCCCGAAGGCTTAGTGCTAGTGATTGGACTCGGGTTTTAAACCTAGCAGGCTTAACGTCGGTGATTCGAGTAAGATTATGAATTAGAATGTTCGAGGTAACTACTACTGATTATGTATGATACAGTATGATGGCCAAGTACGTATTATGTACTCATATGTGAATCGATTATTAAGTGAATTAGTATTAATAAAGAATGATATATATATAGATATATGTGTGGGTGATTACAGTATCTACGAATAAGAGAATGGCCTATTCGGATGATGTCCATCATTATATGAAAAAAAAATATGACTTAAATTAATTGTATGAGCTATATTGGATATTGAAAATTTCTTTGTGTTTTTATATATATGTACATTCGGCTAGGTGATATATAATTAGATTACGAGTTTGGTGATTCATAATGTCGATTTAAATGACAAGTCTTATTTGTTTGAATTGCTTAAAACTTACTAAGCCTCGAAAGCTTACTCTGTTCCTTATTTCTCTGTTTTATAGATTGTTGATTTTGGCCACCGACTCGGGGATTGTCGGCAGTTCGTCATACTATCGATCTTTTTTTTAGTACTGTTATAGTTTGGCCTCGATATGGCATGTATAGGTTAGGCTGATGATAGATATATTTTCTTTTGTAAATGTTTTGGCCATATGAAAATGACATTTATAACTTAAAAATCAATATGTATTCAGCTCGATCTCTGTTTATATTGATTGATAATGTGAACGAAAAATTTAATGTTTAGCTCAGTAATACCTCTTAGCCAAAAACCAGCGATCAGACTCGGGCTAGGGGTGTTACACAAACAAACTAGGATGAGCAATCAATTGGTTGATAAAACCATTAGATTTCCTAGGGGTATCATTGCAGATGTTCTTGTTAAGATCGATAAATTTATATACCCAGTAGAATTTGTTGCTCTAGACATGGAAGAGGATAGTAATGCACCTTTGATTTTAGGACGACCCTTTTTAGTGACTACTAGAACCATTATTGATGTTGGTACAGGTGAAATCACACTTCGTATGGGAAACGAAACAATCACCCTTCAAGCATGTAATTCGAGTAACACATCAAAAATTGAAGGTGGTTGTACAAATCATTCTACTAGTACTGATCATGTGGTGAAACCCTCTGTGCAGAAAATAGTTACGAAGAACGCATATGAGCCATATTCAAACAACAACGAAGGACCTATCTATGAAGAACGAAGGCTACAAATCGAGGAGCTAGATGAATGACAGACACAGAAACTAAGAACATCCGATAAAATGAAACCAAGCTAGGACGAGCTCAATACCTCACCAAATCAACTTAAGGCTGGAGACAAAGTACTACTAGATGCAGCAAATCCTTGCATTGCCACTTTTGAACCTAATAAAGAAATTCCCCTCATGGTACTCAGTATTTTCCCATATGGTACAGTAAAGGCAATTCATCCCAAATTCGGCGCCTTTAAGGTAAACAATACTCGTCTTAAACCTTATGTTGGTAAAGTTGATAGTAGGGATGAGGAGTGTAAACTCCACGCACCACCTTGACCATGCAGAAGAGAGGTAAGTCCAGCTTAAGACTATAAATAAGCGTTTCTCGAGAGGCAACCTAAGCACTAACAGTAATGATTTATTTAAATTCTAGCTTTTCACATCTAACCTACTAACTGAATCTTAAAACATGAGGTTTTTCCCTCCAATTGGCCAAGAACACGGGCATGCCTTAGGCCGTGCTCACATCATAGGAGGAGACACAGCTGTGCGATACGGTTGTGTGAAAATAGGGCAAGATTTTTTTTCAACACGGGATGCAATAAGTTGCCAAGGTCGTGCGCGAAACTTCGTGCCTTGAGACCGTGGTTGAAACTGAGAATGTAACACGGGCGTCCGATACGCTCGTGCCATCCACCCGTGGCTGACATTGTCAAAATGAACACGGGCGTGGACCTATGTACATAGGCATGGGAGAAGCGAACAAAGCAAGACACTGGCATTCGACACGGCCATGTGCACCCACACGCCCAAAGAACACGGGCATAGGCCGAATGTCAGACTCGCCCAAATTTAAAATTTGCAAAACACACGGTAAAAAATTAGGCCACACGGGCGTGTCCCACGACCGTGTGCCCTAAAATCTATATAAACCCCTTACTATTCATCATCTCCCTCCCCAAAAATCCCTAACCCTAGCTACTACAAATTCACACGCCCTACCCCTCATGCCCGTGCACTGCCTACAACATCGATTCCAACACCCCAAGCTCCTTCCTTTTGTGTTTGTTTACTCTTTTCTCTCTATTTTCTTTAAATATGTTGCTTATTTCATGATTTCTCTACTCTATTGAACTATTTTGAATGAATATTCATAGCTAGAATATTAAAATACTCATGCTTGTTTATAAAAATTTTATCATTTTAGTTACTGCATTATGCTATACTTTTCATTTTTCCTTGCTCTATGAAATTTATGCTTACGCACATGCATTCATTCATATTCCTGTTACATTATTCCCATAATCCTATAACTTGATATATTTAGTAGTTTTGTTTACTTCACCCATTACGTAAGTCTCATGAAATATTTCTATTTAGTTTTGTGCTTTCGTGCTACATATTGGTTGAACTTCAATTTTTCAAGGTAGGTATAATGTCATCCTCATGTGGTAAGAAGACCGTTGTTCCCACCTCGAAGAAGAGGAAAGGAACATCGTCATCCTTGGGTCCTACCATAGAGATTAGACACCCGTTCCTCCTGGTTCCCTTGGGACCCCAAGAGGAATTATATAAGATATTACGGGCTTGACCTCTAGGTGTGGGCCGCTGCATTGACTGGGCCGCACTTGAACAGATTCATTTGGCTAATGCTGTCCGAGCCCTCCTAACGATTGACCCGTAGGGGCTCTTCTTTGACATTGTCAAGCCGACGTATCTAGAGTTCACATTGGAACTCTGCTCGACGTTCCATCTTCAGACCGTCATGACCAACTTCGACGATCCTGGAATAGTCCAGTTCCGCCTTGGTGGTCTAGGACTCCAGTTGAGCATACCCGAGTCCGGGGTTGCACTAGGGCTATACACGGAGGAGTTCATGGACGGTAATGAACTCGACACCCTCCACCGCCACATCCATTACTCCCCTTCAAAATGCTGGAGAGACATCATCCTTGCCTCAGCCACCTTCGATCCTAGCTGCTCCAAGGCATCGGCTCTCCCTCCATCCTTGAGGTATCGACACGCTACCTTGGCTCACACTCTGACAGGGAGGATGAGAGAGCATCGGCGTCTTCACCACCCACGACACTTATTTCTTATGGAGCATGATGAACGGGCACTCCTCGACCTTCCTTACTTCATTGCCCCCGCCATCCGCCATCAGACGGAGTAACTTAGGAGAGGGGTCATCTCTATCGGGCCCTATGTGACTCGACTGGCTCGGCACTTCAGGCTCCTAAACACAACAACCCAATCATCCTCCCTCACTCTCATTGGCCAAATGTCCCCACAGGGCATCTCGAGCATGCTAAGTATGAGGATTATCAAGAAACAACGTGACACCTACCCTCCTCAGTACTGCCTCGTCTAGTCCATTGAGAAGGAGGATCCAGAGGACATTACTAATGATCTCCCTCCACGTCATGAGGACCCACCGTCTCAGCCACCACCCCATCTTGGCCAGTTCATGTGGTGGCTTCATACGCTGACATCTCTAAGTGCCTTACTCGATTTGAGTAGCAGTGTTTTCAGCGCTTCGATAACGTTGATTCTACTCTACAGTAGATTTGTCAGCACTTCCACATCTCATCGCCACCCCCATCTCGCGAACCATCTATCGATGAAGATGTTTAAAAACTTTTATTTATTATTATATATTTTTACTTTTATTCTATTTTAAGACTACTTTTTATTTTTCTTTAAGTTTATTTTAAGTTTTTATAATTATTATTTTACAATTTTTAATTTCGGCTATTTCATTACGAGTAACTATTCTTCTTTATATATTTCCTAAAAAGTTCCTGATTCTATCACTGTTATAAAGAGCTCCAAAGCTCACTATTACTTTGGAACTTGAAAATCCACTGGGAAAGGTTCTCCACGACTGTCATGCCCTACTCGACCATGACCATAGCCACTATGAGATATAATATTCTTTTCGGGCAGCATTTGTGGAACCCAACCTCTACTACCACCGGAGTATCCTCCTCCACCCTCATCATTGCTTTGGTCGATTATTCTCCATAACTCCAATTCAAGGAGTTCATTCATCATTTAGGAAGTTTCACTTCTCTCCCTACCTTATGATTATAAATCTATCTTTGTCAATATATCTATCTTTGTACATTGAGGGTAATGTACATCTTAAGTGTGGGGGGTCTTTTATATCATCATTAGAAATTTTTTGAATTTTGTCTTATTCTTACGTGAATCACTCATATCACTATTAGAATGAATTTTAATTAATTTATGATTTTTACTGATATGTCTTGAATTAAAACATAGGAATTTATGCATTGATTGTTTAAACTTTAAGACATTAGAGAATCAAGCATGATAAGTTAATTTTTGAAGAATTAAAAAGTTTTAGGTTGTTTCCCTAAGTTTAGGTGTTATCTTGAGTTGAAATTCAGAAGTTTGAACATCAAAAAGCCATAATTTTTGTGAGATCTTTAGCCCTTAGAGCATATTTTATTCCTTTCATGCTCACTTTTATTATGAGTGCGTCAGCATTGATTTGTTATTCTAGAACTTGCTTGATTATGCATGTCAAGACCATACCATTTGATTTGATATGTCAAGATGATAAAGGCACTTAGGTTTAACCCACTCACTCCACAAAAGCCTACCTTCATAATTAGCCCTTAGTGAACCCCTTTGAGCCTAATAAGCCACTAATTGATTTACCCTCAATATTAACCCATAACCCATTATTGTTGAAATCCCCTAATTTGATCCCTATTTTTGTCGAGATTTGATTTGAACTAATTGCTTAGCTATGTTTTCTCTTCTATGTATTTGATTTGTTCCAAAAAAAAAGTGTACTTCAATACATATTAGTTGTAATTCTTTATTTTCGAGCTTAAGTGTCAATTCCATATTCTGAGAATAAGCTCACTTGTATTCAACTGATGACTAGTCATTTTTCTAGCTAGGTAATTTTTTAGTATAATCTCGATTCTAACCTTTTTCTTTCAGCTTATGACCACACCCCTAACCAAAGCCACGTTACAACCTTCTAAAAAGACCTTTTTGATTGATGTATCAGCTCAATATATAGTGGTGGAGATTTGATTTTCAAGCAAGCCTATGGTAATAACTTTTCATATTGACTAATGAGTGCTTTTATTGATGTCCTTAAACACCTAGAGTGATTTGAGTGAATCTTTAGTGAGGATGTTAAACTCTGATATATTTTTATCAAAGGTAATCACTTAGATAAGGGGAGACACCTATGTTTTCGTGATAAAATGCTCAACTTGGAATGTTTGAAACTTTGATGTACTTTTAGTTGAATTCTCAATGTATGAATACTTATAGATTATTTTGAGTTATTTTTAATAGGAATTATAAATTGAGAAGAATTTATTTTGATTATGAGTTGAGGATTTTGCTTAAGGACAAGCAAATGCTTAAGTGTGGGGGTATTTGATAAATCGTAATTTATACATATTTTTTATCCCATGCTTAGCACATTTATGGATGGTTTCTCCTTAGAATTGGTGAATTCGATACTTCTAATCCTTTAATTTCATGTTTTATACTTAGGTGAGCATAGGAGAGTATAAAGAGCGAGAAACGGGCCGAAAATGGACCCACGTGGGGAAATCAACACGGCCTGGACTTTTTCAAATGGGCATGTCACATAGCCGTGTCCCTTTGGCAGGATTGAAGCATGACTTACACGAGTATATTACACGACCGTGCCTGTTCAACAGCCTTGACTATGGGCTGGAGGAATCGCACACGGGCGTGTCACACGGGCGTGTCCCTGCCGAGCCCAAGTATAACCCTATTCAGAAAAGGCCAAATTTGGGGGCTCTTAGGCAGTCTAAAGCCTATTTGAACACCTGAGAAGGCACTTAAGAGGGGGACGTAGAGTTGGAAGCAAGGAATTACTCAGGGAAAGCTGATTGATTCATCTTAGAAGCAGGATTCATCATCAATACTGAAGATCTCCCTTCAAGTCCCTTAAGGAGTTTTGGGTTTTCTTATGTTTTGTGATATTTATGCCTTTGAGATGTTTTCTTGCATAAGTATGAACTAAACCCCCTAAATACCTAAGGGGAATGAAACCTAAGACGGATCTTGTTATTATTATCTGAATTGTATGATAAATATTTGACTTGTTCTTAATTATGTATTCTTAATTCTTGTTTTGATATTCCAAGATATTGATTCAAGTTAAGCTCTTATTCAGAGGAGGAATAGACCCTGTCTAAGAGTAAATTTGACATAATTAAGCGAAATTGATTGCACGTCTAGAGATAGGGTGACAAGATTTTGCTGGATTAGGGTGAAACCTAATAAGGGAATTCATAGATCGAGTTAATGCAATTCTAGGGTGTTAATTAGAAAGAGATTTCAATTATTCAACCTAGGGTTAGACGTTATTAGACTCGAGAGAGATAATAATATAACTTAGGGATTTATACGGATCAAGTCAAATGAATAAATCATCTGATTCAGAGTCAAATAACAAGTGAAGTCTAGGTGGATTTTTCCCTAGGTATTGTCTCAATCAATCAAATTTTCCCAAAATTATTTTCCCAAATTTTCTTTCTGTGCATTCTTAGTTTAGTAATTAGTTTAGATAATCAAACCTCTTAATTTTTAGGTTAGATAATAAAAAGGAAGTAAATACTAGTACTCGTGGTTCCTTTGGGTTCGACAATCTGGTCTTGCTGAACTATACTACTATTCGATGGTACACTTGCCTTAATCGTGATAATAAGTTAGTCTCTAGAACGATTTATTTATAAATTTTTAAAGCCTGTTACGAATATCACGCATTAATAGGGCTTTTGTTTATTTTTTTATATGTGTCTAATGATTCACCGATATGAAGGCTTGTAAAGGTATACATGCTCACTTGTATATGGCCATGGGAATTGGCTCATTTTGATGTAGGTTATGACCTACAAATTTGTGCAAGTTTATGTTCAATTGTGCTAGTGAGGATGAAATATGGCCTACCACATTTCCATACATGTAATGTGACCAAATCACACGGGATGACTAGGTCATAATTAGTAATGAGTAATAATAATGAGCCAATCTTAAAAGTATTTTAAGGCACAGAAATCCTTAATACAAGGGGAATAACCTAGCATGTGTAAAACCAATGAGATGAGGTTTACATGCAATGAGGTTTATCAAGGTCATTCAAGATGTATAATTAGGCCTTGTTATTTATTATGGGAACCTATAAGAGTATGGGGTTGATAGAGGGTGACCAAAGGCTTGGAAATATCCTAACAAGGTCCACACGGGTAGACACACGGGCATGGTCTAGGCTATGTGTGACACATGGATCTCCCCATGGGCGTGTGGTATGGCCGTGTGTCCCTTGCACCTAAAAATTTGAAGTTAGAATGCATGGTAGTAAACACACGAGTAGAGACACGGCCGTGTATCTCAACCGTGTGGAGGGCATGGTCTAGCACACGGGTGTGTGTCTTGGCCGTGTGCCCCTAAAAGCATGCTGAGGTCATAAATAGAATGCTCTGGTTTTTGGACACGAGTGACCATACGGGCGTGTCTAGGCTGTGTGAAGGACATAGGCCAGGGACACAGGCATGTGCTTGGCCATGTGAAAGGCCCAATAGGTTCGAAAGGGAAAATAAATTTTAGAAATTCAACACGGGTGTAAGACACGGGCACGTCCCAAAGCACACGGGCGTGTGCATTGCCTCCACACGGGCGTGTGAGGCTTAACATAGAAAATTTTCTAAGAACTTTATCAAGTTCTCGGTCTAGTCCTGGACCCTTTTCAATGTATGATTTGGGCCTCGTAGGCCCATAATAGAGACACTAAGATGTTGTTTGAATGGTTTCAAATTGGAACAAAATTTTATAACCCGTATTTCCTAAAAATGTTTGAGTACATGTTTGGTAACGCCTCGTACCTGGTTTTGATCTCGGGTATGGGTAAAGGATGTTACTTTTGATCTAAAAATTCAAGATCGAAAAGGGGTAGAAAACTAGGTAGCAGATCACTTATCCAAATTGGAGACATTTCTAGAGGAGCACATACTTAAGGTAAATCATGTCCATAACACTCCTTGGTTTACTAATTTTGCTAACTATTTATCTTGTCGTTTGATGCTGATTGATGAGACATATCAACAAAGGAAAAAGTTTTTTCACAATGTGAAGTATTATTTCTAGAAAAAGCCATATTTGTTCAAAAAGTGCGCAGATCAAATGATTAGGAGATGTGTGGCAAAAAACGAGGTACATAAGATTTTATATCATTGTCACACAGCTCTGAGTGGGGGACACTTGGAAGTACACATACTATGGCCAAAGTACTACAATTCATATTCTTTTGGCCAATGCTATTCAAAGATGTGTATGCCTATGTAAAGAGTTCTTATCGTTGCCAGAAGGTTGGAAACATCACCAACAAAAATAAGATGCCCTGAACAAACATCATGGAGTTAGAATTATTCGATGTTTGGGGTATTGACTTTCTTGGTCCATTCCTCCTCCCTTTGGTCACAAGTATATATTGGTAGCAGTAGACTATGTATCTATGTGGGCTGAAGCTGAGGCATATCCGACGAATGATGCCAAGGTTGTGATGAAGTTTTTTGCAGAAACATGTGCTCACAAGGTTTGGAACTCCTAAGGTTATCACCATTTATTATGTGATAGCCCAAAATTGACCCTAGTCGGGAAGTGGTTCCGGGACCACAAAACCGAGTCATAAAAATAATTGATTTCCATATTCTATGCTTATTATGTGTGTACATGAGTATGTGGAAGTTTCATTCTCCAATTTTGCCAATTGCATGAGAAATTATTAAATAGGGATTGATATGAGACATGGTGAAAATATGATAGGCTAATTTAAAATGGTCTATTAATGCATGTTGTGAAAATGATGGGTTTGCATGTCAAATTACCCAAAATTTGAGCTAGTGGTTGGCCATGCTATGGGTGGAAACATGTTGGGAACATGTTGGCCTAGTGAGGTATGTAGGAAAAAAATAAAATAAGGGGCATGGGCATAAAATAATGAAAAGGAGTATGATGAATACAAAAAAAAAATGTGTGTAGTTGTTTCCCCCCCCCATTGCCGTGAGCTAAAGAAAAGAAAGGAGAAAATTTTTGTTCATCCTTTCTCATCTTCATTTAGCCGAAACTAGAAGGAAAAAAAAACAAAGAAAAAAAAATGCTCATCCTTTGGTTCATCGTTGGCCAAAAATTTTAAGGAGGAAGGAAGAAGAAAGGTTGAAGAGGTTCGGCCATGCATGTAGCTAGGCTAAGGTATGTTTGATGATGTTCCATGAGATGCATGCATGTTTTAGTTGTTAGCTTGAGTTCTACCTAGCCCATGGTCTAAATCTTGCTATGTGATGGAAATGACACTCGGCCATGGATGCATCATTCTTGGTTGATGTTTGATGTTGTGGTGATGAGGCATGAGGATGAGTTAAGATTCGGCCTAGGTGGAGTTTGTGTTAATGCCATTGCATGCTAAATATGAAGCTTGTTAATGATGCATGTGATGGTGGCTTGATGATTCATGAACCTCCTTTTTAGCATTTTTGAGTGAGCACATATGTGCATTGGTTGCTAAATGGAGAAGAATCGGCTAGCAAGTTGTGTGCTAAGGCCGAATATAACTTTTGCATGTTAATGAGCAATGCATGTGTTAAATTGATGGAAAGGGAGAGGATGCTTTACTAGTGTGTATATGTGTGTATTAGCCAAGTTTTGAACTTGAAACAAAAGGGTGTTTAGTCAATACAAGTGACCATACTTGTAGAATGTATTAAGTGTTGAAATCGGCCCCAAAATAGACATGCATATTCGGCCAAGGGGGAAAAATTAGCTAAAATGTTGAGTTTGATTCATGATTCCGTACATATGTGACTTTAATGTCTAATGTATAAATATGGGCTAAGTGCCTTGTGTTCCTCTTTTCGATGCTCAAATGATTAAATCAATTTATTTGTTTAATTAAGCTCAAGAGCAAAGGGGAACTAAATCCGATAAAGGGAAGGAAAAAGTGGTCGAATAGCTATCGGAATCGTTCGACAACACCCGAGGTAAGTTCTTGAGTAAAAGAGCTTAAATTATGATGTGATTAGATCATGTTTTGAGCAAATTAAAATCATGCTCTTTGTGTGGCTATTGAGCCGAATTTGCAAGAATGATAAATGTCTTGTGTTTGAGTTTTGCTAACGAAAATGAAATACGAATGGGCCATGATTTATTGTTAAATGTGCATGGTTATTTGAATGCTGTCCAGGCTAAGTCCCGAAGGCTTGTGCTAAGTGACAATATCCGGACTAAGATCCGAAGGCATTTGTGCGAGATACTAATTCCGGGCTAAGCCCGAAGGCATTTGTGCGAGTTACTAAATCCGGGTTAAGTCCCGAAGGCATTTGTGCGAGTTACTAAATCCGGGTTAAGTCCCGAAGGCATTTGTGCGAGTTACTAAATCCGGGTTAAGTCCCGAAGGCATTTGTGCGAATTACTATAACCGGGCTATGTCCCGAAGGCATTTGAACGAGGAGCTATATCCGGTTAAATTCCGAAGGTACGTGATTTGGGAATGAATGAACTTGCTGTAAAATTCCAGTTAATACTCTCGAAACATCCCAACATTGAGGTATGTTTCGTATGTGCTTGAATTTAGTTGAGCCCTTACAAATAAGTATTCGCTCAGTTGATAAACGAGCTACCGGCCTTTGGCTGAGTTGATCTTTTGTGTATGTACATAAGGGTTGATAATGTGAAGCAAGTACGATATCGTAAATTTGTGCATATGAAATTATCCGTTTAGCTATATGAATGCTATACTTTTGTTGTGCTGGAATTCCTTGCTCAAAACTTACTAAGCATAAATTGCTTACTCCGTTTCATTGCTCCTCTGTTTTATAGATTTGGTTCTCCAGCTATCGGACTCGGGATCTTGAGGTCAAAGTCGCCCACACTATCAAAGCCCCCTTTTGGTACAATTTTGGTTGAACTTCGAAATGGCATGTATAGGACTACCCGTTTGTGGTGGGTCGTGGACCCTTTGGACATGTATAAATTTTGGATAGCCATGCGAAAATGGCTTATATGTGTTTGAGTATATTGTTATAATCATTTGGTGTGGATATGCTTGACAAGGATTGGCCATGGGGATGGTTAATCACTTTCATAAATTGTGCTATTTATGCAAAAAGGGCTAGTTGAATCATGGAAACCATGAAATAGGTAAAGTCTACCTTAAAGGCAGATGCTGACAGCAGCAGTGATGTAGATTTGGAAAATCACTAAAAATAGTAGGAAGGGAATTAAATAGTGAATAAATTATGTAAACAAACATTGATGAATCTACTTTCATAGGAAAGTAACGAAACAATCATACGGATAGTATGTTAAGAGATATTCAAGTTCTCGTGAGACAGGGCAGAACGGTTTCTGGATTTCCTGTTCCGAATTTTGGAAATTCATTACAAATTAACCAGAGATAATTAGGAGTCATACCATATATGGATAGATTCCTCTCTGAGTCTAGTTTCTATAGAAACAAACGGCATCAGTATTGGAGCCCTTTACAAGGAGATATCCAAGTCGTAATGCGCAAAGGTCAGGGTAGTCGATCCCTGTAACATGGGAGACTTTGACTAATAAACTGTACTAATTGGCCCGACCAAAAATTCTAGAAAAAAATATGTAGATGGGCATATGAGTCTAGTTTCAGGGAAAAATCACGAAACTGATTTTCGAGTTGTGAAACTCAAGATATGATTTTTAAAGCGACTAGTACGCAGATTGGCAGTGTATGAGAAATATTTTTATAAGGGGTTTAAAGTCTGTTAACACCTCGTGTTCGACTCTGGTGTCGGTCTCGGGTTCGGGGTGTTACATTTGATTGGTATCAGAGCTACGGTTTAGTCGATTCTAGGACTACCGTAATGCGTTGGGTCTAGCTATACATGCCATTTTATGTGATTACTTGATAGTGTGGTGATTTCTGACAATTGTAAATGTGTTTATTTATAGTAATGGATCCCGATCCCGACCGAGAGGTAGCTGATGATCTTGAGAGTGTAGCGCCTGCTCCCGCACAAGGGACAGCGCCGGCGGACTCTCAACCTAATGCTAGTAACCCGAATGAGGAAGCTAGACAAGCTTTCTATAACGTGATGAATGATTGGTTCAACCAATACATTCGAACTAATACGGCTGTTCCACAACCTCCATTCCCGACTAATACCACCCCCGCACCTACAATACCTCCAGTAACTGACTAAATAAGGTCAAATAAGCCCCCAGTTGACAGAATCCGAAAACATGGGGCTACTGAATTTAAGGCTACGGATAGCGACGATGCCGAGCAAGTTGAATTTTGGTTGGACAACACTATCCGGGTACTCGATGAGCTATCTTGTACACCCGATGAATGCCTAAAGTGTACTATCTCCTTGCTACGCGATTCTGCCTACTATTGGTGGAGTACTCTGACTTCTGTTGTGCCCCGAGAGCAAGTAACTTGGGAGTTTTTCCAAACTGAGTTTCGGAAAAAGTATATCAGTCAGAGATTTGTTGATCAAAAACGGAAGGAATTTCTTGAGCTTAAGCAAGGTTCCATGTCAGTTACTGATTGCGAGCGAAAATTTGTTAGACTTAGTAGATACGCTCGGGAATGTGTTTCGTCCGAGGCTATCATGTGTAAACGCTTCGAGGATGGGCTGAATGAAGATATGAAAATGTTCGTTGGCGTTCTTGAAATACGAGAGTTCGTAGTACTGGACGAGCGAGCTTGTAAAGCCGAAAAGCTTAGAAAAGAAAAACAAAAAGTTGATGAGGGAACTGGAGAGTTTCGTAAAAGATCTTCGGGAAAGTCTCTTCAACAGGCATCGAAGAAATTTCGAGATGATGTGGGCTGGTCGAGAGGCACTTCGGGCCTTTTTAGACGAGATCGTGATCGACCCCCTTGGGTACACGAGGCACTTCGGTCGCCAGTGTTGGGAATGAATGTCGAGACAGAACGAAATGTCGATATTGCGGTAAATGGCATTCGGGGAGTTGTAGATTCCCTGACCGCTCCTGTTACAAGTGCGGATCGGTTGACCACTTCATTAAAGATTGCCAGAGGTTGTCTGAACAGAATGTAAATCAGAGTGGGAAACCGGGTGCTACCACTGCTCGAGGTAGACCATCTGGAAATACGGGCAATGCTGGTGGTGGTCAGAGAGGATCTAGAGATGCTACGACCAGATCCGAGGCTCGTGCGCCTGCTAGAGCTTATGCTATACGTGCCCGCGAGGATGCTTCTTCGCCTGATGTTATTACCGGTACTTTTACTCTCTTTGATACTAATGTAATTGCTTTGATTGACCCTCGGTTCTACTCATTCTTACATATGTGAAACCTTAGCATCCAGTAAGACTTTACCTATTGAGTCTACTGAGTTCGTAATTCGGGTGTCAAATCCCTTGGGTCGTTACGTGCTTGTCGACAAAGTGTGTAAGAAATGTCCCCTAGAAATTCGAGGTTCCTATTTTCCGGCGGACTTGATGCTTTTGCCGTTTGATGAATTTGATGTTATTCTTGGTTTGGATTGGTTGACCGCGCATGATGCGGTTGTGAATTGCAAAAGCAAGACTATTGATTTGAGGTGCGCAAATAACGAAGTAATCCGAGTTGAGTCTACGGACTTGGAGGGGATGCCAGCTGTAATATCAGCAATGTTGGCCCAGAAATATGTAAGAAAAGGGTGCGAAGCATACCTTGCGTATGTACTGGATGACAAAGAATTAGACAAGAAACCCGAATCTGTGCCGGTGGTTTGTGAATACCCGGATGTTTTTCCTGAAGAATTACCGGGTTTACCACCTATTCGGGAGGTAGAGTTTGGTATTGAGCTTGTACCTGGGACTACGCCGATTTTGATAGCTCCGTATCGTATGGCACCAACCGAGTTAAAAGAGTTGAAAGCTCAGTTGCAAGAATTGACGGATAAAGGTTTTGCTCGACCAAGCTTCTCACCTTGGGGTGCACCAGTATTGTTCGTGAAAAAGAAGGACGGAACCATGAGGTTGTGCATTGACTATCATCAACTGAATAAAGTGACGATAAAGAATAAATATCCGTTACCGCGTATCGATGATTTGTTCGACCAACTGAAGGGAGCCTCAGTGTTCTCAAAAATAGATTTGAGATCGGGCTATTATCAGTTGCGAATTCGAGATTCGGACATACCCAAAACTGCCTTCAGAACGAGATATGGTCACTACGAGTTCTTAGTGATGCCGTTTGGGCTCACTAATGCCCCTGCGGTATTTATGGATTTGATGAATCGGATCTTCAGACCATATTTGGATCGGTTCATAGTTGTGTTCATTGATGACATCTAGGTCTATTCAAGAGATGAGACCGAACATGCTGAGCATCTGAGGCTAGTGTTGCAAATTTTGCGGGATAAGCAGTTATATGCTAAGTTCAGTAAGTGTGAGTTCTGGTTAAGAGAGGTTAGCTTCTTGGGTCATGTGGTATCCGCATCGGGTATTCGAGCTGACCCGAGCAAAGTTTCAGCCATACTTAACTGGAAGCCTCCAAGAAATATTATCGAAGTTCGGAGCTTCCTGGGACTCGCCGGTTATTACCGACGATTTGTCAAAGGTTTCTCGATGATAGCCACACCAATGACGAAGCTACTTCAAAAGGATGTTAAGTTCGAATGGACGGAGAAATGTCAGAAAAGTTTCGATCAACTGAAAACTCATTTGACTGAAGCTCCAATTTTAGTGCAACCCGAATCAGGCAAAGAGTTTGTCATTTATCGTGACGCATCCCTACTTGGGTTGGGTTGCGTATCGATGCAAGAAGGTCGAGTTGTGGCCTATGCGTCGAGACAATTAAAGCCACATGAGAAAAATTATCTGACCCATGATCTTGAACTAGCTGCCATCGTATTTGCTTTAAAAATATGGCGACATTACTTATTTGGTGAAAAGTGCCATGTATTTTCGGATCACAAAAGTCTCAAATATTTGATGACTCAAAGAGACTTAAATCTGCGACAAAGATGTTGGCTTGAGTTGTTGAAAGATTACGAGCTTGTCATTGATTACCATCCGGGAAAGGCTAATGTGGTTGCGGACGCCTTAAGCCGGAAGTCATTGTTTGCTTTACGAGCGATGAATGTGCACTTGTCTGTTCTACCCGACAATGTGTTAATAGCTGAATTAAAAGCCAAACCATTATTGATTCATCAAATTCGTGAAGCCCAGAAAGTTGATGATGAATTGGTTGCAAAACGGGCTGAGTGTGCTCCGAACAAGGAATCGGAGTTTCAAATTGATGATGATATTGTTTGAGGTTCAGAAGTCGTTTGTGTGTTCCAAGGAGTTCGGAACTCATTTCGATGATTCTGAACGAAGCCCATTGTAGCCGAATGTCAAGTCACCCGGGAGTACGAAAATGTACAACGATTTGAAACGTTGGTTTTGGTGGCATGGTATGAAACGAGACATCTCCGACTTTGTTTCGAGATGTTTAATATGTCAACAAGTGAAAGCGGAACATCAAGTGCCTTCAGGATTACTTCAGCCGATCATGATACCCGAGTGGAAATGGGATCGAGTCACAATGGACTTTGTGTCCGGACTGCCATTGTCAACAAGTAAGAAGGATGCGATTTGGGTTGTTGTTGATAGACTGACTAAGTCGGCTCACTTTATCCCCGTGCGTACGAATTTTTCATTGGATAAACTAGCCGAATTGTATGTTTCTCAGATTGTGAGATTACACGGGGTACCTATTTCTATCGTGTCGGATAGAGATCCGAGATTTACCTCACGATTTTGGAAGAAATTGCAAGAAGCTTTGGGTACCAAGCTGCATTTTAGCACTGCTTTTCACCCCCAAACCGATGGTCAATCCGAGCGGATAATTCAGATACTTGAGGATATGTTGAGATGTTGCATCCTCGAGTTCAGTAGTTCATGGGAACGGTATTTACCTTTGATTGAATTCGCTTACAACAATAGTTTTCAATCAAGTATTAAGATGGCACCTTACGAGGCTTTGTACGGTCGTAAATGTCGTACACCATTATTTTGGACCGAGCTCGGTGAAAGTAAAATTTTCGGAGTTGATTTGATTAAGGATGCCGAACAGAAAGTAAAGGTAATCCGTGAAAGTCTGAAAGCAGCCGCAGATCGTCAAAAATCGTATGCGGATTTGAAACGAAAGGACATTGAATATCAGGTGGGAGATAAAGTGTTCCTTAAAGTTTCGCCTTGGAAAAAGGTACTCAGGTTTGGCCGTAAGGGCAAGTTGAGCCCGAGATTCATTGGGCCGTACGAAATCTCCGAACGAGTTGGTCCGGTTGCGTATAGATTGATTTTGCCCCCTGAGCTTGAAAAGATTCACGACGTCTTTCATGTTTCGATGCTTCGACGCTATCAATCTGATCCATCGCACATAATTAGCCCATCAGAGGTTGAAATTCAAGCCGATATGAGTTATGAAGAAGAGCCGATGCGTATCCTAGCTCGTGAAGTGAAGGAGTTGCGAAACAAAAGGGTTCCGTTAGTGAAGGTGTTATGGCTCAAACACGGGATCGAGGAAGCTACTTGGGAAACCGAGAGCTCGATGAAAGAACGATACCCAAACCTATTTCCGGTAAGATTTTCGGGGACGAAAATTTCTTAAGTGGGGGAGAGTTGTGACAGCCCAAAATTGACCCTAGTCGGGAAGTGGTTTCGGGACCACAAAACCGAGTCATAAAAATAATTGATTTCCATATTCTATGCTTATTATGTGTGTACATGAGTATGTGGAAGTTTCATTCTCCAATTTTGCCAATTGCATGAGAAATTATTAAATAGGGATTGATATGAGACATGGTGAAAATATGATAGGCTAATTTAAAATGGTCTATTAATGCATGTTGTGAAAATGATGGGTTTGCATGTCAAATTACCCAAAATTTGAGCTAGTGGTTGGCCATGCTATGGGTGGAAACATGTTGGGAACATGTTGGCCTAGTGAGGTATGTAGGAAAAAAATAAAATAAGGGGCATGGGCATAAAATAATGAAAAGGAGTATGATGAATACAAAAAAAAAATGTGTGTAGTTGTTTCCCCCCCCCCATTGCCGTGAGCTAAAGAAAAGAAAGGAGAAAATTTTTGTTCATCCTTTCTCATCTTCATTTAGCCGAAACTAGAAGGAAAAAAAACAAAGAAAAAAAATGCTCATCCTTTGGTTCATCCTTGGCCAAAATTTTTAAGGAGGAAGGAAGAAGAAAGGTTGAAGAGGTTCGGCCATGCATGTAGCTAGGCTAAGGTATGTTTGATGATGTTCCATGAGATGCATGCATGTTTTAGTTGTTAGCTTGAGTTCTACCTAGCCCATGGTCTAAATCTTGCTATGTGATGGAAATGACACTCGGCCATGGATGCATCATTCTTGGTTGATGTTTGATGTTGTGGTGATGAGGCATGAGGATGAGTTAAGATTCGGCCTAGGTGGAGTTTGTGTTAATGCCATTGCATGCTAAATATGAAGCTTGTTAATGATGCATGTGATGGTGGCTTGATGATTCATGAACCTCCTTTTTAGCATTTTTGAGTGAGCACATATGTGCATTGGTTGCTAAATGGAGAAGAATCGGCTAGCAAGTTGTGTGCTAAGGCCGAATATAACTTTTGCATGTTAATGAGCAATGCATGTGTTAAATTGATGGAAAGGGAGAGGATGCTTTACTAGTGTGTATATGTGTGTATTAGCCAAGTTTTGAACTTGAAACAAAAGGGTGTTTAGTCAATACAAGTGACCATACTTGTAGAATGTATTAAGTGTTGAAATCGGCCCCAAAATAGACATGCATATTCGGCCAAGGGGGAAAAATTAGCTAAAATGTTGAGTTTGATTCATGATTCCGTACATATGTGACTTTAATGTCTAATGTATAAATATGGGCTAAGTGCCTTGTGTTCCTCTTTTCGATGCTCAAATGATTAAATCAATTTATTTGTTTAATTAAGCTCAAGAGCAAAGGGGAACTAAATCCGATAAAGGGAAGGAAAAAGTGGTCGAATAGCTATCGGAATCGTTCGACAACACCCGAGGTAAGTTCTTGAGTAAAAGAGCTTAAATTATGATGTGATTAGATCATGTTTTGAGCAAATTAAAATCATGCTCTTTGTGTGGCTATTGAGCCGAATTTGCAAGAATGATAAATGTCTTGTGTTTGAGTTTTGCTAACGAAAATGAAATACGAATGGGCCATGATTTATTGTTAAATGTGCATGGTTATTTGAATGCTGTCCAGGCTAAGTCCCGAAGGCTTGTGCTAAGTGACATATCCGGACTAAGATCCGAAGGATTTGTGCGAGATACTAATTCCGGGCTAAGCCCGAAGGCATTTGTGCGAGTATAAATCCGGGTAAGTCCGAAGCATTTGTGCGAGTTACTAAATCCGGGTTAAGTTGTCCTATAGGCATTTTGCGATTACTAAATCGTGTTAAGTCCCGTAATTCCG